>NW_020955300.1:839850-878420 GCF_003031625.1 Empidonax traillii | reverse complement strand
CCCCCCCCCCCCCCCTTTTTTTTTTTTTAATACTTTGGCTAGGAGGGAAAAAAAAAACCCTCAACCACCAAAAATTAAACAACAACAATAATGGCCTGACTGTTTCCTTGACAATCCAAACACAATCTGCTGCCCACAGTCTCAGAAAGTGTCATTGAGGCAAAGAGAAATTCTCTTGATGTGGTGGATTTGAGTGTGTCTATGGGCTTTGTTTTGTTCTCCTTTTCTGTAATAGGTGTAATACCCTCTTCCAATGGGAGAATAACTTCTGTGGAGTTTCCGTGACTCAAAAAGGTTGAATTATGGCACATCAAACTTTATCAGCCTGTTGTCAATGCAACTTTTAACTGAGAAGAACCAGGAATGTTTTTTAAAATCCCAACATGTGTTTTTTATTTCATTGTATTTTCCTTGATTAAACAGAAACGTTGCAAAGAGGTGATAAAAACTGTGCAAACATAGGGTAATATTTAAGGGTTTCAGGAATCTAGGCTATAGGCCTCCCAGCTCTCCAGTCTCTCTGCAATCTAATTTGATCTCTTTCCTGTAACTGTTTTTTGAAAGATAATGACGATGAATCTATCTTCAGTTTATTTTTGTCCCAAGCTCTTTATACATTCAGACACCTTTCTGGGTCCCAGGCTGTGCTGTCAAGCCTTTTTCATGGCCACTTCAGTGGTGACACCCAAAGAAACAGAGATCACTGCACCTCCCCAAAACAGCAGCAGGTAGCCTGAGCACAACACTTGTGTACAAGCACGTACAGCATTTGAAACAGAGTTGACAGGTCCTGGCAAAGCAGAGCAGCCATACCATGGCATGTAAAAGTCTTTATGCTTTTCTTTTCATTTGCCTTTGGAGAGAGAGAAAGGGAAAGGTTATCTCTCCATGTCTCCCCTGCAGGCAGCTGGGAGAGAAGCAAGATCTGATGAAAAGGCTAAGTGACCAGTAAAATTAAAATACACAAACCATTAAAACATTTAAGGGGTAGGAAAAAAGAGTGCTCATGGCATCTGTTTTAGGTCAGCACCTAAGGAGTTTCTTACAGGCAATATGGGAACTCTTAAGAAACATGAACGTTGTTACACACAATACCATCTTTATCAAAAGCAAAAAGCTCACAGAGGGAGGCTGTGGCAACTTATAGTGTGGGAACATGAGTCTATCAAGTGGGAAATCTGTGAAAGTAGCAGAGGAAAGCTCTAACATGGCCTCTTGGGCTGGTGGCACAGACTGGTATGCTTGGGCTTCTGCACAGTGCATCTGGCACTTCTGGCAATAAAACTAGAATTGACAGGTTTATGTCTCCATCTATACAATACCACCGCACCACTGCAAACCAATACACAACATCACACATATTTTATACTTCTGCATGTCCATCTATGTAATTGTCTCTGGAGACACAGAGGTACAGAGAGCTTTTCTTTCCTTCCTTTGTTGTCGTTATTGTTGTTTGTTAATGAAAGAGAACATTTGTCTTTCCAGCCTTTCTGGTCAACTCCTGGCAAACACAGGGAGAGAGACTTCAAATCCAACTCAGTAGCTGACTTTTTATGTTTTATCAATTTATTTTTCAGTTTTCCATACAGAAATTCTCAGCCTTTTGATTTGACTCGTGTAGTAGAGGGGGCTCAAAAAGAAATGGAAAGTAAACAGGCCTCATTAATCTCAAAAGGCTTCAGATCTTTATGTAAAGCTAGCTTATTAAGATAGGTAGGTATTTCCAGGTGTGAATTCTTTACTGTTTTTTTCTTTATTAAGTGTACTCTTCTTTAAAATCACCTGCCAATAAACTAGAATCAAGCTTAAACACCAGCTGGAATCTCATGTATGTGAAAGAACATACAGTTTTCTCCAGGAAAGAAACTGGCTTTTAAATAGGAATAAACATTTCACATAGTGTCTTTTCTGACTGTTGTGTTGGAATAACCAAATGTGTATGCTTTGGAGGCCTCTGTCATGCAAAAATCAAAAAACTCCACTCAGCTACACAAATAATCATTTCTTCTGGTTATGACAAAGGTTTTATATCATGCCATCTCTACAAAGCAAAACCAGTCTCCCCACCTGTGCTTACAGAGATCCTACTGAGAAACAGAAGGGACATATTTGATTATTGCAAGCGAAGAACTTAAACAGAAGTTTAAACTTTTGCACAGTTAAGATTCTCTTGAATCAAAACTCTTGCTGACTTGTGTGTGGGCTTCTTTTCCCTGTAAAGCATTTCTAGTTGCCTGTGGAAGCCAAGCACCTCGTTTTCAAACTTTGAAACAACAAATTTTTGCTTTGAATTTATTTTTTAAGTTTAGATTTGAGGTTATGGGTTCTTTGCCAAATTTTATTTTAAAGGTCATCTAAATTAGTAGTACGGCCTGTCCTTCAAGTTACAACTCTTTTGCTCGAGGACAGTCCACTTGCTAGGCCTAGTTTTGGACAATATTTACACATCTGAATTTATGTGTAGGTGCCTCTTAGATCACTATTCATTTAATCCTATTGTGTTCCTTGTCGCCTTTTATTATGAGACCTAAAGATTTATTACAATTTTCAATTTCTTCTGTATAGAATTTATCACCATATATATGTGTCTGGGTATGTATTCTTTTATTGATACACAAAGACAGTGTGGAAGAGTAGCTCAGAACTGAACTATCCCAGAGAGCACTACCCCCAAACCAAATAAATAAAGAATACATTCCAAGCTGGAAATGGCCCTCTCCTTGCTTATTAAGTAGGTAAATAGCCAAGTGGTTATAATTCCTGGTATTGGATGTGAATGATTTACAAAGGAAAATAAAGATTTTTTTTTCAGACTTTTCATATCTTCATTTTTAGGGATAAGAGTCTGTTAATACTCAATAGAAACTTTATATATAAGAAAACATAATCCAAAGAGCTTTCTACCCAGAGAGGAGTTTCTGACAGCAGAGATCACAGTCTAGGACCCAAAAATCCATGTTAGCAGAGAAGGGAATGTAATATAAAAACAATCTAACCTTAGAAAGAAATGAACTCTAATGGAAATAAAAATATGCAGGATTTCAGCCAGCATGCTTGTCCGTCTCCTTCCGTGATCAACCTTTGTTTCCATATTGCTAATATTCCTCAACATGTCAGTCAAAGTCAGTTGGGAACTAAAAATATGAGTCAGCCAAAGCCATTAGTGCAGATTATCAGCCTTTTGTCAAAGAAATGAGCAAAGTCACTACATGCTGATGAAGAGCTTTATAACTGCAGCCTAAAAGCCACATGGAGGAAAAGATGTTTAATTCCTGAAACAAGCCCAGCTTTCAGAAGAGTTAAAGCAGAGAAGAATCTCAGCCCAAGCTGTCATTATTACTCATGTTTTTATTTGAATAGTCTAAACAAATAAGACCAATGATTCTGTGTCCACAGCTTCACAGCTACACTGCTATTAAATAAAAGACCAGAGGAATAGTCTGTTCTAGTACTTACACTATAATTCTTTGTCTTGCTATATGAAGTATTGGAGTCTGCACTTAATGCACAGGTATAACATCAATGAATGCTGGGGCAGCAAAGTCTTTGGTTTTTTATTTTTACATTAAAGAATCATATGCAAAAGTAATGACTTGGCCTTTTGGTCTCCCACAATAATTTAAACAAGCCTATTCTGTTGATTTAACGTAGCTTCAATTTCTGGAGCACTGCTCAGCATATATCTATAACCAGTAGGAGCTTGCAAAGATAGTGCTTAACAATGTTAAGCGAGGCACGCTATGGCAGCCTTAGGGCCACCCTAACTGGGAATCTGCAAGAGAGAGTGGAAACTGTGTTACAGAAAGGTTTCTCACCAAGCCAATGCACCTAGCAGGGAGGACCAAGATGGACTGTTGTTATGAGGGATGTATTCTTACAGCACTCAGAATGGCGGCACTGGTGGTATCCCATGTGTTGCTGACTACCTTATCTACTGAGGATAAGCTCTTCTTTAACCCCTTCTCTATTACAAACTCAGTGCTCCAGGAGGTTCGTGCTGATCTAAAATCACTGGAATGCCCATGTTTTGTTTGACTTAACATGAAATGAGCTATATTGTTTTGGCCTGAGAGGCTGTTGTGGTATTGGCACTGGGGTTTCATGACATCATAAAGTTCCAGAGTGCACCCAAAATGCAAATTTTCAATTAAATTTCTTACATTCATGCCAATATAAGCTGGTAACATTTTCAACTTTTTTTCCTCCTGCACCAAGATAAAAACTTCATAGCACTGAAATTAGGAGCTAAAGACCTTTTCCAAGTGTTCACAATTATTTTAGCCATATTTTTAATATTCATAAAAGTGGCAAGAACAAAGTGAGTCAAATTTGCATTTCATATCACACTAAAGCTACTCCACATATACACGATAACACATCCTGAGAACAATGAGATATCCTGTCACAGGTATGCATTTTCTAAAACTGCACAAAAGGACGATTTCAGGGATGCATAAATTAACTTCCTACCTTTAAATTATTAACCCAGGCTGTTCCCTGAATATGAACCAAAATCAAAGGACAGCTTTCCCCCACTCTTTTGCTCTCTGCATAAAGAGCACATATATTGTCACTCTTTCCTTCCTTGAAGTTGATGACTTAAGAAACTAAGTTACTTGGATAATAAAAGAGGGTTTTAAGAGACTTTTTTTACATTTCTTCTATTCATTCCATTTTTGGAGTGGGAGGGTGCATCTTGTGGCTATATAAGTGGCTATATAAGAAGCCACTTCAGCTACTCTAGCATAAATGCTTTTGGAAGGGAGGAAATGACCTCACAATGCATTGATACGTGGGGAGAAATAAAATTTAAATCAAGCTTCAAGGAATTCTTGAAGTTAAAGGTACGAATGAGCCTTTATCCAGGATCCTGTCAGTGTTCGGGATGTCCTAGAAGCACTTTCTCACAGGCTGTGCAGAAATAGATGGACCTGTATACATATTTCTCTGAACTGGCCTTGTTAAACTTGGCCCTCACCAAAGCTGAATTAGAGAGTTGTTACAGATGGTTACATTTGATACATCTATTCAACTTTGCTTTCCAAATGTCAGAAATAGGCAAAATAATCTGCTAAAGTGTTTCTGTCAGTTTTTTGCAAAATCTGCAGTCTGACTGCAGACCTTTTCAGAACCAGACAAAAAAAGGTCAAATTTGAAGAGAAATTATTATGAAATATTAACTTCCTTCTAGTAATAGGTGACATTAAAAAATACTATTGTAATCAATTTCTTTAGGGCTATATCTATAAACTGAAACCATATATGCAACTTTTTCTGCGAGAGAACAAATTGGATTGATTAAAGTAGCAACCAAAGAAGAAACATCCACAATTGCAGCCACACTGGACAGTTGCTGTGGCTGAATTAATTTTATTTGGCCAGTAATTTTACAGCTACTTTCCCTCTTACTTTTTAAGCCTTGCTTGCAGGTTTCCCTGAAGTGATCTACAATTGCTTTCTCAGTTGAAAATTTAGTGCTATGAACATGTTAGTGATACTGTTTCCACATAATCTTGTAAAAAATCCAGCAAACCAATAGCTATCATAAAGTACAAGTGTGCGTGTTTTCCATAATTACACAGAAATCATTATTTAATAGCCCTAACTTCCTATTTTAACAACTTGAAACCATCACACTTAACATGATCTAGCAAGATGCTCTATAATAACGCAAGAATGGCTATTTTCCCCACCTAATTCAGGCAAAAATCAGCAATAAACACATTCCAGACATTTTACAGGGTTTCATACTTATCGTCATACAAAAAAGTAATTGCCTTTTATTGACCTGGATTGACATACATTTAAATTGAGTGAATTCTGCCAGTGATATGGGGCCAGGTCTTAAATCCCTTATGTTAAATTTGTACTCCAATCACCAGTCCTTTAGTCTATATTTGAACTGATTTCTAAGAAAATATTTTTTGCTGTGTTCAATCCTGATTAGCTATCTCATTGTTTCATTTGTTTTTGCACATTCAGAAACAGAAGTTTTGCAGTCTGCTCATAAAAATTATTATAATCTTGTGATGTCACCTTCTCTCATTCCTGTTTTGTAGGTCCAAGGACTGAGATAATGCATATAAGGACCCATACCCAAGGATGATTGTGTGAAATAAAAGCAATCCTGATAAATTCAGTTATAATTATCCACAATGCTTAGTTAATTTAGGGCAGCATAACTAAAAGAAAAAAAATAAGGAACTTATTTATTTTTGTAGTGTAACTACAAGGTATCAACATGTGAACTGTGCAGTTTAGATGTGCTGTTACTCAAAGATATTTTCATGGTAGCCTGAGACTCAATACGTAACAAAATGCAAAACCACATCTGTTTTCTCAGTTTAAGTTTTTGCATGATGTTCACTCAGCCTCTGTACTCTGCCATGTGCCAAACTCATGGCTGAATAAAAAGAATGCGTGCCAAATATATCCACTTTCTAAAACTATGAAAATGGAGGACTTTGGGGATGCATAATTCAACCTCTTTTCTCAAAGTTTCATTAACAATATTCCTCTTTGTCACTGGAGTGTTGTATAAAATTGCAGCTAAAAAAAAAAAAAAAAAGAGGCAAATCCCTTCATACGTCATGATGCTTTCTCAGAGAATTTTGGTAAATTAGTTGTAGTCATAAAGAAGGGGGGCATTCTAAATTTCTTTGTGTGTCTACATTACAATGGAACATGATACGGAGAGTGTGGATCAGCCAAAACAGACTGAGCTGATCTGAGTAAAGGCTGTGCTGTGGTTAAGAAACTGAACTAGGATTAAAGATCTCAGTTCAAACACTCAACCCTTCCACAGACTTTCTGTGTGATCTTGGGCCTCTCAGTATCAGTAACTCTCAGATCCTGAGCTATAAAAAGATAGTTGTTTTATTTCTTTTCTCCCATCCTTTGGCTGTCTGACATGTGCAGACTGTCTTTCGCTTCATACAGAACCATATATAACATCATCCTGAGCTCATCCAATATTCCTACCATTTCACTATCAATAAATAAAGTTATCTCTTGGAATTGTTCATTATGTTTTAAGAGAAGATTCCTCATATAGAGGTAACACAGAATTTGTCAATGTTTGTGTAACCTCTGAAGTAAGAAGAAATCACCACACGCAAGGTTCCTGGGAATTCACAGGCATCAGACCAGCAAGCAAGCAACATAGAAAATGTAGAAAGGACATGAGATGAAGGGTTTCAGTGTCTTTGCATGTCAGGGCCTCAAACCATAAGAGCCACCCCCTTTCCCATTCTCAAATTTCCGCAACTTACCATAAGATTGATATTCTGAGAAAAGGTGGTGCTCTCCCAAGGCCAGATTGAGTGGGGTTTTGATCATCCTTTTCTAGTGGAAAGTGTCCTGTCCATGGCAGGAGGGTTGGAACCAGATGACCAGATGACCTTTAACGTCCCTTCCAACCCAAACCATTCTAGTGATTCTATGATTCTATGATTCAGTCATTGATATTATTTCCCAGTAAGTAGACTGCCATTCAGAAGTAGTTTGATATGTCCTTAAATTTAAATCAACTGATTTGCATGAGGATTCTGACATAATGTAGTAAGGAACTGAAATCTGAATAACTGGGTTTTCAAACCCAGTCTCATACCAGCACACAGATAACTATGCCACATACATTAGCAGACAGCAGTCCATAATCCTCCTGTCAGGCACATCAGGCTGCTTGATGTTCTATGGCAGGCTTAGGATCCTTAATAGGAAAGCTACTGTGTAGTACTCATGAGAGGTGAGGAAGATCACACAAATAGTGGGTGGTAAAAATCACTTTTAACCCCAAAGTGGGCAGTCGTTTAACCTGAGCTGCTGCATAGTTCCTAAGTTTGGTATTGGACTTCCTCTAAACAGTCACTCGTTATCATCTACACCTGAATTTGAAAATAGATCAGTTCCAGACTTGACTGTGCTACTGATTGTACAGGAGAGACATGGCAGAGAGTTAACAAGATAGATAATACAGGTCTTTTTAAAGCACTTTGAAATAAAGGAAAGTAAAACTTTAACTCAGGATATGATAGAGCAAACAAGGGAAATAAATATCAATGGGAACAGAAGACAAAGATTGAAGTTCTTTAGACGTATCACTGTGGGGACATGGCACCAAGTGGTGTTTGATTTTTTTTTTTCACTTTTTACATACAGCATAATTAATTCCTCTTTTAATGCCACATGAATGGAAAAGATCTCAGATTCTGTGTTTATTGGTCTTACTAGAAAGAACTTTTTAGGAAAAATCTGAAGAATGAAGAGAGAGTGGACTGTCTAGCACTGATACTGCCCATGAGCTTACCAGAAAAAAAAGCTATAGCCTTTACACCAGCAAAGTGCTGAGTAATTCCCTTGAGCTGCTAAGCTCCCTCATTCTACTGAAAGCAGAGAGAGCTCAGCAAAAGTCGTAGCGTCTCTTGAGATGCCACGATGGATCCAGCAGGAAATGATCTCCACGAGCAGGTTCACAGAAACAGACCTACTCTATTACCCTGAGGCAAGCATTTCTCCAGTAGTTAATTCACACAGAATTCAAAATTCAGTTAGGATAGTGATCAAACACAAACCTTTCTGGAAATGAACAAGATAATTACAAGCAAGGAACTGTGTTCATGAAACACTGATTGCAGCAAATGCCCCAAATGGTCAGAGCTGCAAGTGTGAAGGATGCAAGAATAACAATAAAACATGGCCATGATATGTGCTCACTCCTACTTTCCCCATCCAAAAAAATCTAAGCTAAGAGAAATAATGATCATGTAGAGGCAATTTTGCCCCAGAAAAAGAGATAGTCACAGCAGAGTCAGCATCACTGCAGAAGCCCTTGGGCTCATATTGCCAGTCATGTTTCTGTGTGAGACCTGACACACAGGAGGTAGCAGGGAGCTGGTTATTTTTTAATGTTCGTTTTGAATGAAGCTGCTCTAACTTCATACTCAATTCACAAATGCAGCACATGCTCATATCAGGCAAATCTTTACTAACTGCAGTGTAATTAGGCAGCAAAACAAGTGTTTCTGTATGCATGCTCAAATGCACAAAGCCTCTGTGTATGTGATGTGTGTATACATGTGCATATGTACAGGCACTGCTCTGCATATATATTTTTATTTTTTTTCTCTCAGAGGGCCATAGTGGGTACATAATAACACCCACCTTCTCCAATCCCCCATGCTCACCAACACGTGCACACCCAATCACATCCAAGGGACCTTGCAGGAGTCAAGGCTGGGGCTTTAATGCCTTGCTACCATTTTTGACAAGACAGCTTCCTTCTCAGAAAAGGACGAGCTGGAGCCATCTTTCAGGAGTTTTCTTTCCCTGACAGAAATCAGCAGGGTTAGAATAAACTGCATAAGTTATCAGCTCCTCAGGAAAGAACATGAAAAAAGCCCTTCTATCGCTTAATGAAAAATAGCTTCTTTTTTGGACAGAACTTCATAGGCTTGCAATCAAGCCGTGGCTCCCCCCTCCCTTCCTTCCTTGACGTGCCATAGAGGCAAATCAAGTCGGCATCTATTAATAATATTTTCCCCTGCTCCTTTCATTTCTCTGCATGTCCTACCACTGTCAGGCCCCGTGATGGAGCAGCGCCTTTATCTCGTCCGAGTCTGGTCTGTCAGGGTGATAAACAATTCTAACAAGAATCAGAATAAAGATCTTCCCAGTAGACTCGGCGGAGAGATAGAGGCTTTTCTCATTTTCTCGATGGAAAAAAAAAAAAAATTTAATCTAGCAGCTCCGGCTTTTTTCAAGCGTCACATTCAAAGAGATGCAAATTTGTCAGAGCTGAGACCCCGGCTGACTCTCAGCACTGCGTGAATGTCAAAGGGGGGACTCGAAGCCTTTGACATCCCTGCCTTTTTTGGGGGCTATCTGCTGAAATAAAAAAAAAAAAAAAGGAGAGGAAAAAAAAAAAAGCAAATGCTTTGTAGTGTGTGTTTCAACAATTTTCATAAGTTTTCTTCTGAAATAAAATAGTGCCGTTGGGAAGGTAAAGTGAGAGAGAGAGCCAGAGAGGCAGAGAGAGGGAGTGAGAAAGAGGAATAAAGGGGCAGAAGGGAACATAAACTTGTCCATTTGGATTTAAACATGTCATGTTAATAGTAAGATTTTTACTATTTGGAAAGAGTTAATTTACGATTGTGAGTATTTGTTGTACCTCACACACACACGCACACGATCAATTTGCATAACCCTGAGATGGGTGCTATGAGTATAGCATTACATGTGCATGTTTCTATCCTCATTTGTTTACATGTGTGATTTTAAATGTGTGAGCAACCATGTATGCATTCAGATTTCTAGTGAATCTGCACCAATCTGTGTATTGTTATGTGTTCTTTTGCTCTATGCTGACCATGTGCTCTTAGCTGAATGAATCAGAAATTAAGCTAGTACTCTGAAGATCATGCCATCTGAAGGACAAATGCAGAAAATATGTAAGATGGTTAAGAGATCAAGCATGAAGAGGATCCGGGTGGGGGTGGTTCTTGTTTTTTAATTGGATTACAAATTTATTGTTTTATTAATTATTTACTTAGAGTTTTTTATTATTCTTTTTGGCCTGTGCTGTAGGGATTATAGAAGAAATCAATCTTTGAAAGAGTCTTGGATAAGAAAAGACAGTTGTATAACTGTCACAGGGTGGTTGAAATACATCCTAAATGTGTGTGTCCCTTTAGAATATATTCTTGCAGGAAAAAGGAGGATTTCCTAAATGTTCAAGTCCTGGAATCATGTGAATCTTCAATCATCTCTGCTTTCATTAAAATAAATAAATATGCCTACTGCTGTAAGCAGGAAAATGTAACCACAGTAAATCCATAAGCTTTAGAATTTAGTTGATCCCCTCAAAGCAAAGTGTACTGAAGAGCTGTTTCCAAGCCACACTTCTCCATCCTGTACATCCATACATGTACAATGTTATTAGTTTAGCACCAACCATGACCATTTGATCGTTTCTGTCCAGAGCTCCATACCAGGATAGAGACAAAAGTGTCTTTTTCAAGGCACATCTGTATATTTTCTCCAGACTTTTACTATCAGAGACATTTGTTCACACCCTTAGTATGACTTATGACCACTCACAGCAATTCCAAGGAGGCTTTTGAGACAACTGCCTTCCTCTGTAAAGTGCTTTGGGATCTACTGCTGCTAAGCAGCACATAAGGGCTAAAAACTACTGTGTCAACCCAGATTAAAAGTGTTAGCTTAATCCACATAAGTTTAAGAATAATTGTGATGAGTGGACAAAATATTGGCAATGGGTTATGGGAATGTCTTGCTTTCATTGCCCTTGTTTTTAAGTTTATTCCAAATTCAGTGAACACCTCTTCAGTCATACCTATTCAGGCACATTGCACTTAGACTCCTTAGACTGTTGCTGAAAACGGTTCATTAATTGCTAGACTCTTACTTAGAATCAATGCAAGTGCCAATACTCTTTAGTCTGCACTTAGCCCGAATTGTTTAAATAATAAACTACCTTTTACCGCTGTAATGATCCATTTGTAAGGGAGTTGTCCTAGAAACTCCAATACATCGCATAAGAGTCTATTCAAATGAGGTGTTGAAGTGCTTTTCTCAGAGACTCCCAGATCACTCACTCCTTTCTTTCTTTAGAGAAAGGTATCTAAGTCATTACCCTAGCTGGGAAGTGGATTTGCTGGGAGTAAGGGGCCTAATTCAAAACAAAAGTTTCTTGGCTATGCTTAATCTTCTAGGCTGCGTTGAGTCACCATCCCACAACAGCTGGCTTGGGGCTCAAAAAAGGGGTTTCTTGCACCCCAAAGCATTCCTGCTCCGTGGAGCTCTGTACCTAAGTGAGACTGACTCAGTTTTCTTCCTTCAGCAAGGAGGCATTTGGCAGGTCCCACTGCTATATTTATGCTGCAGTCCTGGAGATGATTGCAGTCTCCAATAAGAAATGAACTGTCACATTTAGGGGAGATCTCCAAAAGTGGGGAATGACATGAAGGAACAGGCAGGTTCAGTGTGCAGAGCAGCAGAATGGGCACGGGTGAGAGCTGGCCTGAAACCACTGAGAGACCAGCTGGATTTGAGAGGCGAAGACACAACTACCAAAAGTAGTGGACACTGAGATGTGTGAGAAAATTGGATGTGTAAATGAATGTTATATAAAACTTCAAATCATTTAGTTACTGGAAAGGAGTTACTGCCTCTAAAAGTTTCTCTGTCTTAACTAAAATGCCACAGTGTCATCTGAAGCAAACAGACCTGAATGAGACCCTGAAATGAGTAAGATTCTGAGGTCAAGATGGTCAGGATCAGGATTTGTAATAACTGGACTTTCAAGTCCAGCTTAAGTCCTTTAAGAAGTGCACTATATAGCTCATTGTTCCCATCAACATAAACAGAAACTTTGTTGTGTTCATAGATGTTTTTCCTATTTTGTCTAGAAAGTTAGATTTTTCTTAAATGCTTAGATAAATTTAATAACTGAATTGTTTGGTACTGGCAGTCTCCTATACTGTTATTCCTCTGCTAAGTATATCATCAATCTGCTCTCCTGAGTTACGTCAAGAGACACATGTTGGGCTAAACCAGAACCCAAGTGACTGCGTTAAAGCTGCAGGATGCATTGATAAGCCTTAACTACAGATCACATTTCATTCTAATGTAATGTGACCTGCCAGAAAATTATAAGAACCCAGCAAGGAAATGAAAATAAAAACGGAAAACTATCTACATGTGATTTTTTATAGCTTTTGCTGTGCATAGAACTTGAAAATAACTTTTGTGTAGAGGAAAAAAAAAACATTCACGCACAACATCTCCTACTGGCTCTGGGTGTGATCGCTATTATATACACATACACTGAAGAAACAAAAACAGAGTAAAGTAAAGCATTGAAGGAGTTGTCTCTTAGCTCACAGGAAAATTTTTATTCTGCTTTAGAAATTCCAAAAATAATGAGTCTCCTGTAGTAGAAAAGGTAGATACAATGGAGGGGTATTAAATTTTGTTGTAAAATCTGATGTGATTTCCAGCACTATCCTTATTTAAAAATGCAAAGACAACAGCAGTTGTACTTGGAATTTCATCAATGAGCATTAAAACAATGTTTACATTTAACATCTGTGAAAAGATTTTTTCCTGATATGGTTATAAATTCATGAGTTGCCATAAATACTTAGCAAATAAATAGAATCCATATTATAAGCTTCTATAAAACCTTGAAACACTTGCCTCTACATATGCCCTTTTATTCATCATTAGCTGATACAGTTCTACACCTAAATCAGTGCCAAACCTACCCTCACCCTCCCCACGGCAGGGAGTCCATGGTGTCATTGTTGACTTAATGCAGGATAAGTTAGCCTGAACCACAGCAGCAGCTCATTAGATAATTCATACTTTAGTAGATTTTGTTCAATGGGTAATCAGTTTATTATTTTTATGGGTTCACTATAATCATCATCTTGCCTGTTGTCCTCCATAGTAAGGTTTCAGCTACACAGCTGGGCCCGCTCCGGCAAACCTGCAGTCCTTCTGCATACAAATGGCATAGGGAGGTTTTGCAGGATTTAGCCCCTGGTTTATAAACTGTGTAAATTATTTTAGAAGTCATGTCAGGTATAGTTTATTCCAAGGTTAGCTTGCAAATTTTAATCAGGAAACACAGAAGGGATATGCAGTTTAGACTGAAATATTCTTTTACCTTGTGCTCTGCCCAGTTTGACTAACTGTGGGCTCGTATAACTGGCAGAAGTTACAGCATGCATGATAGAGGAAGGCTGGACACAAAGTAGAGAAAACACATAAAGAAATATTTATTTTAAAAAAGTAAATCAACCATAAAGATCCTCCCAGTAGACCTGGGAGATGGAAGCCTTTCTCATTTTCTCCATGGCAAAATTTAATCTAGCGGCTTGGCTTTTCAAGCGTCATATTCAAAGAGATGCAAATTTGTCAGAGCAGAGACCCCAGCTGACTTTTAGCACTTCGTGAATGTCAAAGGGGCTTAAAGGTTGAAGTGTCTTTACCTCCCTCCATCCTTAGTCTTTCAAAATCAGACTGAAAATACAAAGCACCCACCTCTACCTGTTTGTTCAGGTCTCTCTATTTCATGTGTACCTGCCAGCTATGAAAATATTTGTTTCAGGTGTTGTTATCTGTTTTAACTAAAAGCATGTATAGAAATGAGCATGCAATTGAAAAATGTTCCACCAGAGAATCCGGTAACAGAAGAAAAACCCTCCCCTTCAGAGAGCTGCCCTGTCCCCCACCATATATATTCACATTTTAGAGGTTCTTGCAACATAGCTTATTCCCAATTGACTGATTTCAGAACCACTATTAACTGAGTAGTAATCTCACCCAGTGACATGGTTCATTTCATACAGTCTCAGGAGGTAATATATCTAATAAAAATAAAAGTAATAAAAATAAAAGCAGCCCTAATGAGTACTCCATACCATGTAAGGTATATACTATATCATATAGCAGGGGCCACCTGAAAGTAATGCCAATGGCTTTTTTTTTCACCTGCCTCCTGAATGATGTAAATATCAATCTACTAATGGAGTTCCCACTGATGTAGGATAAGGAAAAGAAAAAAAAAAAAGAAAAATGGCATTGAACAGATTGAGGCAGACTAATCTTGTTTGTCTAAAAATGGCAAAAAAAAAAAAAAAGTATATGTAAGCAAAGGCAAGAGGATTTAAACTCAGTTCCATGTGTAATATGTTTATTAAATTAAATTACATTAACATATACACAATCAGTGTGAAGGGAAGCCCCCAACAGCCTTTACTGAATGACAGATTCAGTGAGTGAACCGGAGCTCTGAGGTTGGACCTAGAGTAACAGTTTCAGATATGTGTTTCTTCTCATTTAACAATTTATCTGTCCTCTTGATTATGAATTTACTGGAAAAGGATGACTGTCTCTTTAAAAAAGTAGTTTGGGCAGTGCTTTTTGGTTTTAAAGTCTGGGAACAGTGGCATTAGATTGATTAGGTGTGTACATGCTGGCTGAGAAAGCTGTAGAAAGGGGAATGGAAGTGTTTGACAAGATGAAAGACTATTCAACATGTTAGACAGCTGGTTGAGTGAAAAGATCTATAACAGCACAGTAAAATATACTCAACAGTAAATGATACCTTCACTGCAAAAGCTACTACAAGTTAGGTCACACAATTTTAGCCTAGGATGACAAGTTCAACCAAACAAAGTTTTAAAACACACAATTAATGTGTGTGTGCCTGGTAACAGACAGATAGCACTTAGGAAATTGAGACAGACAGGGGTTCCCTTTTCCAAGTTTAATAGTGAATATGCAAAGTTCCTGAGCCAGAATCTGATCTCTGTTGCTTATTCAGAGCAACAGCATGAAACTCAGAGGAGCTGTTCCTAATTTACACCAAGATAAGGGAGATGAGGATCTGTGTACTCCTTCAGTCCATTACCTTGCTATAGAAAAGGAACACTTTTGAGAAAAAATGTTGCAAGGGGAATTGTGAGTGTTCTTCCTGAGATCCTGCAGTTACTGATGAGTGCGGTAAATAGCTATGTGTAACTGTGTGCATCATGTTTCCTGATTTGCACATGAAGGCTTTGTAATCACCATGTGATTTTCATAATTAACGAAGCACAAAACACACCAGGATGACAGGAATAGTGAACTGTCATGCATGCTACAGACAGGCAGCGGATAAACAGGAATGGATAAAGAACATTCAATATTTTAAGGAAAAAAAAAAAAGAATTTGTGTGGTTTTCTGGTGATAGGCTAGCAGGGATTATGGTAGTAGACTATAAAGTAATCTAAAACCAAAGGATGCTTTTTCTGTAGACAATAAGAGGGCAATTGGACCTGGACACAGTTGACTAATCTCATTTGATTATTCATGATGCAGTGATCACTCTAGTCAGCAGAGGTTTCACTAAAAAGTCTTTTAGTCTGATGTAAATATAATTTATGAAACTAAAAACACTATCAGGAGTATTTGTACTACTTTATTTTTCCTACTGAGTAAAAGTAATATCAAATACAGAAGATAACATTGAAGCAATATATTTTTTTCCCTTTAAATTTCCCTAGACCATCACACTTCCAGGTGCTTTTATGCTACCAAAAGAGTGCAAAGAGGCCATGGTGCAAATACTAATTAGGCCTGAGGTGATTAGGACTTTGAAAATAAATTTTAAAATATATTTTTTAAAAACTGAGTTCTTTTTTAACCCTCCTTATTGAGTGATGATATCCTTCAAACTCTTTTTAACTTCTCATTTAGAAAAGTAAAAAAAAAAAAATTTATGTGAAATCATCCCTTTAACTCCACATCCTGTGTGAGCTATCATCCTCACTAGTTTTCAGGGATAGTCAGACAAGCATTTGTTAACTTGATTCCACTGAATATTTGACCAAAAATTATTTTAATACTAATGTTAACACATATTTCCTTAATTATAAAGCCCTAAAGGTACATCAAACTAAGTAAACCATTAGATTGTCAGAACATTAATAATCTATTAGTGTACATAGATTTGCTCATGCAGTGCAGTGGGCCAGGGGGTTGGTTTCAGGATTTGAAGTCAACGTTCTAGAGTATCCATTGCTAGCTCCACCAGGAACATACAGAGTGACCTTGAAAATGCTGCCTAGTAACTATCTGCCTCAGTTTGCCCACTTGTAAAAGCATCTGAAGATGCTTTGAGGGCTTCGGATGAAAGGGCTACTAAATGTACGAAATATTTATTAGGCTGAGAAAAAGACATTTTTGCTTCTAAAATGTAAATAATGTATTAACACTCCCACCCCCATAACACCAGAAGTGCTTCTTCATAAGCAGATATTTGTAAATTAGATGGTGTACTGATAAATTTAAGTAATCCAAATAATTAAAGGCAAAATATGGTTTCTGTGGGAGTGCCCCAAACATATAAGATACTTCACCTACACAGATGTATCCACTGTTTTTTTTAATTTTTCAGGGATAGGAGGATGCAGGTTGCCAGTATGTCTTTATAAGAATGTTAATAACTCTGAACAGTGTTTTATTCTGGGGATTTAGAAGGGAAATTTTAGTGTTAACATTCTAAAATACTTATCAATGTAATCAATGCCTTCCCCCAGTCATTAGTCTCAGGAAATCCCTTTCACATACACAGTTATTGCTTTAATTGCTTTGAAGCTTTGCTTTGGATGAAATTCTAGGATGTCTCAAATCATTCTTGACTATATGTATAGCTACTGTACAGCTGAAATGGAAGGTACAATGCAAAACACAGGAGCCTCAAAGACAGAAACTTTTGAGCAGAGAGATATCACCTTATATTTCTAATGCAAATCATTTCGGTTCATAAAAATTCTGAAAAAAAAAAAAAAGAAGTGCTGAACTTCAACCCTTCAGTTCATTAGTACAATAATTAGGATTAGCTCTATGACATGCCTCAAGTAACAAGTGACTTAGGGATCACAAACGCAAAATATTTTTCATAGATAACTCTCTCTCCTGCAATAAAAGTGAAACGACATCCAGTCCAAAAAAAGCAAAATGAAAACATTGACTGTTTGTTTGTTTGTTTGACCCTTGGAAGTAAGGATCAACATCTATGTCTTGCCTTTTTAGGTCAATTGGATTGGCAACCACAGCAGCTCTAAATTCAAGTTTCAGATGCCAAATTCAGCAAGCTACAAGGAGTATATTGTTTTAGTTCACTCAGGAAGACTGAACTCTGATCTGCCTTCTCCAAAGGATGGCTGCATTTGGCTCAGAAAACAAGAGCTGCTCTTTCATTATCCCTAAAGCATCCTCAGGCCATGAGGATGCCTCCTTTGTCTTTAGTCCAAAGGACTTTCTTGTTCTATATTGGGATTTTCTCCAATTCACCAAGGAGGATGACCCAAGTAATGGGCAGCTGGCTCATGGATCAGGCATACAGGTTTATAGAATACAGGACTACATCAGGCTGATGAGTGGTCACTCGAGGAGTTCTGCAGGGCTCCATCTTAGTCCCAGTTATCTTCAACATATTCATAAACAACTTGGATGTTGGACTCAAAGGCACACTAAGTTTGGATGATACAAAGCTGGGAAGAGCTGTTGACTTCCTTGAAGGCAGAGACACCCTGCAAAGAGAGACCTAGGCAAATTAAAGGGTTGGGCAATCACCTACTGTATGAAGTCTAACAAAAACAAGTGCCAGGTTCTTTACCTAGGATGGGGCAGCCCTGACTGTATGTACAGACTGAGATTCACAACTTCCCACGGGCAGGCAGGTGTTCACGCATTGCTGGGAAAGCTGAGCTCCATTACACATAACTGTGACTTGGGAACACAAACACCATCCCTCCAAATGCCCCATCCTTCCTTCCTCTTTCCTCAGCTTTATATGCTGAGCATCATATCACATGGTACAGAGTGTCTCTTTGGTGAGCTGGGGTTATGTGTCTCGGCTGTGTCCTGTTCCAGCTCCCTGTGTATGCCACCCCACTCCCTGGTCAGGTGTGGGGGGAGCACAAAAGCATTCACTCTGTGTAGGTACTGCTCAACAATAACAAAAACATTTTTGTATTTTCAACCCTGTTTTCAGCAGAATCCAAAATATAGTCCCATGCTAACAACTGTGAAGAAAATTAACTATCATAGCCAAAAACAGCACACTAGGCCAATGTGCAGAATGCCAAGGAGCACTACTGGTAATGTTTGAGTAGCAGAAATAATAATCAGCACTAAGAGTGTTTAAATATAGACTTTGAATTTAACTAGTTTATATATAGAAGGTATAAAGATATTATCTACGTAATTTAAAGAGAGAGACACAAGAGGTTTTAGCATTTATTGGCTGTTCACATTCAAATAAACATTTGTGGTTTTTTTACTAAATAGTACAGTTAATTATATTTTATGAGATTCTATTTTATGAGATGAAGTATCAGACTTCAATTTGACTTTGTTAACCTTATTGTATGTCTCAATTAAAGTCTACCAATTTATCACTTTATGGGGGTAAAATCATCCATCATAAAGTTTCTTGGTTACAGATCACTAATTAATTGGTAGCTGGGATAAAGTTTAATCATTGTTAAAGACCCAGAATTTCTCACATCACTGTTGCAGAACTGCATAGTCAATTAAGCAACAAGAACCTGCCTATTTTACTTGGTTTATTATACTAATGCCTTGGAATGTTTGCATGAAATACATAAATTCTTTTGTATCATAGTTAATTAAATCCAAGACCATGGACTGTAAAAGTCACCCGTCTGACCTCTGAAGAATGAGTGGGAATCAATGCCAAAGACCATACCAAAGCAGCAACTGCCTAAACTAACAAAGTAATTTATGTCCTTCAAAGAGCAGAAACAGAGAATGCAATATTTTTTAGTTCCTTTAAGTTTTATTATAACTTTATGATACCATTCTTGATGGCAGAGAAGAGGCTGGTGTCAGGGGACTGGTGCTGCTTCCAAGTGTAACTGTCTCAACCAAGTCAGACAAGAATGACAAAAAATACTTCTTTTTGTCATTCCTTGCGCAAATGAAAGAAACTTGTCATTCCAACTTCACAAAACAGCACTAGAGATGAAATGCTCAACTCCACTGGGACAGCCATTTTTTTGCTGTTATTACAGAAGAAAATTATAACCATAAAAATGTCCAATTTAGAAAAAAGGTGCCACTTTAGCATCATTTGCATAAAAGCTGTTACATACAAATTGTTATAAAGACAAATGTGTAGTACTCTTGTTGAAAATTGCTTATATCTTAGGTGCTTTGCCTGAAACGACATAAAGGCCTCTTCAAACTGAAATTCATTCTCAGGTAAATAAAGCTGAAAAAGAATTTTCACCTATTTGTATGTACGTGAGCAGTTTTTCATATTGTCTTAAACAGATTTTAACATGCATTTCTCTCAGGCTTTTAAATTCCTTCCCTCCTTAGCCTTCCAGTGGCTTCCATTATAACTTGGCTCTGCAGATGAGGACAAATGAAAAGCTTGTCCTGGGTGCAAGCTGATACATCAGCTAAGATGACTTTCTGTAAATGAGCACAACTTCTACTTTCTTCTGTTAGAAAGTGCTCATACACACTCCTCTGCAATGAGATGATCACTGTCTGGGCACAAGATGGGTCACTAATGTTTCTGTCACTACCACTCTTACCTTTCAAGTCAGAGAAATATATTTATCCCCTCTCAGAAAACCAACCAGATTTTGCTATACCTAGTGAAAGTGGCCTGTTTTGCGACAACCAAATAACAAACTTTAGTACACAAAAATTATTCTATGAACTATTCCAATTAACTTTGTCTTTTATTTCTGATCAAAAAAAAAAAAAAAATCAGAGCCATTTATTTATATTAAGTGTTAAACACTGACACAATGCGGATTACCGAGAACTCCAAATTAAGTTTTGCAGTAAAGTGAATCATCACACATATATTACTCTAATTGAGAATGGTACGCTAATATAAGCAAGAATGCTAGTAGGGGATTTTCAAGTGGCCTGGTAATCTTTCTATGTAATTGCAGTCATTAAATTAGTGTAACTTGTTTGTAAACAGGAGAAACAGCTATCTGTGGAATGCCAAGTTAAGATGTTTGTAAACAGTTCGTTGCATCTGAGATGAAGTATCAAAGCAAATAATATTATGGTACAGAATCCATACACTTTGCTACTCCAGACTATCAGACTATGAGACCTAAAAGCATAGACATTCACTGAGACACTGTATGCTGCAGCACTAGTTACACTTTATGTTATATGGAATCATATTCAGCAAAATTAAAAATAAGGTGTTCTCTAGAACAATATGGACAATATAGGAACAACAACAACAATATACCACATATACTTAATCTCCTTTTCCAACAATTAGTTTCTCAAGCAAAATTAAGTACTAAAATAAAGAGTAAATACTTGTTGATATGAAATCTAGTATTTAATTGTTTAAATACACTGCAAGCACTAAATTGAAAAAAAATCTAGTTTGCCATATCAAAAAGCACCCACGATTCCAGGTGAGGACACATATAGGTATATCTTTATGTACTTCAAATATCCAAACACAAATTGTGAAAGTGTAATTTTAAAATTTAAAAGCAAAGTAGGAAGAAATATATGACTGATTCTCTCCCTTTTTTTTTTGTTCTTAGTATGAAAAAACACTAATATCCTGCTTAGTCTCTCTGAAACCAGGATCCTTATGCTTTCTGGATGGAGGGTTCTGCACAGCTGTATGTCCATGACTTGGTCATGTGAACCGGAGCATCACCTTAGCTGGCATTTCTCCTCATCATCTGCAATGTTTCTGCACTTTATTGCAAAGATATTTGCTTCCTATGCCAGGAAGTTACATGTTTTTCAAATAAAAACTTGGGAAACACAATTAAATAAGAACTGTGTTTAGCTCTCATTTATATTTTCATAATTTTTTTAGAAAGAAACAATATTTTTCACCGAAGGATGTCCACCCAGAACAGTCAGTCTATGGTGAATATTTCTTTTTGCTGCTTTCTGAGATGACCAAGTTACATGTACTAGTAACTGCCTTGAAAATTTCTTAAACAGAAGCAACCTCCATTTCCTCGGAGTTCAGAAAGACATAATCTAGTCAGCAAGGAGTTGATACCAATCCAGTTTCAATACTTAGATACAGTACAATTTTGCTACACACAAAATGAAGAAATAAAAGATTTTTGCATTAATCTCTCAACAACAATTGCACCCTTAATAGTAATTCTCAGTCTTGACTCAGGTATATGTCCAAAATGGGGGATTTCTACATGATGTTATCCAAAAGTCTAATCCTGAAAACTATTCTACAAGTGAGAACACCTCATAGATATTATTAGCTTCATTAAAATCAATTAAAGTAATTATGAATGTCAAGTAATTTGCATGAGTGAAGTTAATCAATATCTATGTTTCTTATGTTCTGTTGGACTGGTATAGAAGAAAAAAAAGATATAGACTGATTTATTCTTTTTTTAAGTTTTAAACGTGGCAGATAACTGTAAACAACAAAATCTATCCATTAAAAGGTCTTCTGGAGAAATGACCATTGGGAAACCATGCACTGTGATGCTCCTGTGTTCATAACATCATAACACACCATAATAGCTGTCTTGATTATTCTTTGGCATTCTGAGATGCAAAGAGAAAGATAAAATATTCCTGAGTCTCTTAACAGAAATATTAATGCAGTAAATTTCAAACTAAAGCCATGATGTAATTTAACCCCCTTGATTACTCACACAAAAATATTCTAGATGACAAAATTCTGGCCACTGGGCATGGTGTGAAGGGGTTTCTCAGAGGAGAAATCTTGTGGAGGAAAGTGTTTTCCCTTAAAAACTTGTCAGTTTTCATTCTTGTATTGCTCCACAGCTGGTGTTGATGATGTGGATCACCTCTTAAAAGTTCATGATGAGGATTATTTGATATATTTTTTTTTTAATCTGCACTGATTAAGGGAAAAGGAGGGTAAGATTGATATATGCACTCTTGTTTTTTACTGCATCTTTGCTCTTTGCCTGCATTCATAATGAATTCTGTGAGCACCATAAGAAGAACTGCTGGAAAACATTTTTTCAGTAACTTCTTTTTCTTGTTTTCTCTTCCTCCTCCAAATTTCTAGCCTGCTGTTGACTGCAAACAAGATCAGTAGGTAACCCATGGTTAGCTTTGTCTCAGCTATCCCACTCCCTTTCATATATCTCTTTTTGCACTGTTTCTGCAATCTTTATGTCACTGCTTTAGCAAATACCCAACAGCATTATGTGCAGAAGTCCTTCCACTTATGCATGGTTTTGCTCAGTTAGTGGAATTCAGATAGAGAGGAGAAAGTCTCACACTCAGCTATTTTCTGTTTCTCCAAATAAAATACAGAAAGAGAGAACAAAAAGATGCTGGTATTAATAAAGCTTTCTCAAAAATCTAGGATGACAATGAACTGAGAGAACATACAAATGGAAATGAAAATCTGAGCTGAAAGATGGATTAAAATATTTGAAGCCAATCAATAAGACTTTTTTATTAATATAGATCTTTGGTGTGAAATCACTTCTTAGCTAAAATGAAACAAAAAAAAAATGTTACTACCCTTTGATGTGGTCTTCCCCCATACCGGGGGATATCAGAAAAGAGATGAGAAAAAGGCAACTTTTCTCAAACATGGTAAAAATATTTAAATTAGAAATTAACTATTTTTTTCTCAAGAACTTCAGTGAAATGTCAAATATTAGCTGGCAATAATTCTCACTCTTCAGTAAAATTCACCTTTTTTACAGTATCTGGAGGAGACTAGGCAAACAATAACATTTGCTGGTGTTCTTGATAGTTTAAGAATAGCTAACAGTCTTATATTTTTGTCACTGTGTCTCTTTTGCCCTGTTCCCAAAACCCTATTCTACTTGTATGCTTCTTTTATTTGCTGTGTCACATGCTGTATTTTCTGACAAGGGAAAATGAAAGAGAATATAACCTGTAGAAGCCTAAACACAAAACTGAAAGAATGCAGGAGATAGGAAATTTTACAGAATAGCTTGCTAAAGACATACTTTTCTTTTCTTTTTTCTTTTTTTTTTTTTTTTTAAATACATCAGAAGCAGGAGTCCTGCCAGGGAGTCAATCAGGCCTACAGGTGTAAGAAGAATACTCCAGAAAGATAAGGCCATGTCAGAAAAGCTAAATGAATTCTTTGCATCAGTGTTCACTGCAGAGGAGCTTCAAGAGGTTTCTGCACTGGAACTATTCTTTATGGAGGGACAAATCTGAGGAACTGTCTTAAATTGATGTGTCAGTAGAAGAGGTTTAAGAACAAATCAATACAATGAATTGTGACAAATCATCAGGACCAGATCATGCAAGAGCTCTAAAGGAACTCAAATATGAAATTGCCAAACTATTCACTGTGGTGTGTAACCTAGTGCTTAAATTGACCTCAGTACTAAAGGAATTAAGGTGGGAAATAAAATATAAAATTTTGGAAGCATTTTGCTGTGGAGAGGGAGATCCAGGAAACTGTAGAACAGTAAATCTAATTGACTCTACTGGGTAAATTCATTTGAAATATTGGGGAAAAAAACAAAACCAAAACGAAAAACCAACCAACCAACCAACCAACCAAAACCCACAAAACAACAAAAAAACCCCAACAAACTAAACCCAAACCAAACCAAAACAAAAACACAAACAAACAAACAAAAACCAAAGCAAAACAAAACAAAACACAGAATTAAAAGGTTTGTAGAGAAATCAATTAGCGGGGATGCTATAAACAATGAGTAGAACAAAGGTGTTTCCAGCCAATGATTAATTCTGTTTCGTGTCATAGGATAGAACTAGCTTAGACTAGATATCTGGTATTCAGAAAGTTAAGCTTAGATGAGAAGAATACAATGCTGAGTAGCTGAGTGATGAAAAGGCAAGTGACATAAAATGCAAGTCTATACAAAGGAAAAAAACTCTGAAGTAAAGAAAACTAATGATAGATCTTATACTAGATCTTATAATTAAAAAATAAAAAAAAAAGATGACAAAGTCATTTGGATTCCTGTCTGAAGTGAAATATCAAGCATCAGATTTAAAACAAACTAAGGGAAGTATCTTTTGATGTAATTATGGAACTCCTTGCAGAATATGTTTCGGATGCTAATAGTATGAATAGTTTCAGAATAATTGGAAACTATGAAAGAAAAGTCTCTCTTGAGACATCAGATGTCCCATTCAGATGTCCTCTTGCACAAGACATTATCAAAAACTAGGAGACTACAGGAGAGAAGAATCTCTATTTGCTTCCTTCTGAAATGCTTTCTTTAAACATTCATTGCAAGATATTTTTAAAAGATAGTACACTAGATTTGATGGGCCTATCATTTTCCCCAGTAATCCACTCCTACATTAGATTTTATGTAATTTGGTGTGATATGATCACAAAAATTTTC
The DNA here is from genome assembly GCF_003031625.1 of Empidonax traillii. Taxonomy (NCBI): domain Eukaryota; kingdom Metazoa; phylum Chordata; class Aves; order Passeriformes; family Tyrannidae; genus Empidonax; species Empidonax traillii. The sequence continues at coordinate 853,490 of NW_020955300.1, read as the reverse complement.
AAATAAAATTTACATTGTACAAAATTTCCCTGGATCAAATGTTTGCTCCATTGAACCTGTGCTGTAGTAAGCACTTCTTTTAAAGCAGTGAGTTTTTCCTCAAGTTCAGGTACTTATCAGCAGTCTTTCTTAATGTGGTTGGAAAAGTCAGTGAGTGTCTCAGCAGTTCTCAAACAGGTTCAAGCCAAAGCCAGAAGGCTTCCAGTTCAAACCCATCACAATGGGCTTTCACCAGTCTTAAAGCCGTGTTCATCACCTACAACTTTATCTCTGTTTGAAACAATGAAAAGAAAGGAGTCTTTCTCAGGACTACCAATAATTCATCAGCCCCAGGCAGAAGCTGTAAAGTATGTAACAGCGGATTGTCTTTTCTCCTTAAAAATATTATCATCTTCCCTAACATGTCACTGTAAATACTGTTGAGAGAAAGCTGTCCTCTTTTTAGGATCATTTAACCTTGAGTATCCCATAGGTCTTGTTATCTGTGTCTTTCTAGGTAGCTTGCTGATTTTTCAAGCTACCCAGGAAGTTAGATGGCTTACCACACATCCACCTGTCGTCTCAAAACATATAACTACTCACTCCATTTGGCTTGGTGGATGAACACTTTGTTCAATTACATTAAAGGTTTGATTTTAATTGTTTAATATTTCCATTAATAATGCCTCCTTAAGTAATTTGTTGAGATTTTGTAATGGTAAATTGTCTTTGAAACTTAGAGCACATGAAAATTTGAAAAACAAAACAAAACAAAACAAACAAACAAACAAAACCAACAAAACAAAAAAAAAAAACACAACCAACAACAACAAAAAAAACCCAACTAACTAGCTCTCTAGCTCTCACCTGGCTTATGATGAAATGTTTCTGTATGTTAATGGTTTGGTTATTAAAATGTATAAGGAGAGGAAAAAACATGAAACAGACAGCATCAGCAATTGCCTCGAGAGTCTCTCTTCATAGAGAAGCAGCACTTTGGATCTCTGTGACAGCAGTGACAGATATTCATGGCTGAGATGGCCCAGGTCACTGTAAGCCTAGAAGAGAACAAAGACAATACACTGCACCTGTAAAGAAAGTACAAGGTGATGAAATAGGTACCCAAAGCAAAACTGAGAAGATGGCAAATTATCCACAGTGAAGTTGACCATAGCAGAACACAAGCAGAGGGTAGAGGGTGTTGAAGACAGAAGTCTGCTTTTTCTGGATACAATTCCCTAAGTGTACACTTCCCTAAGCAAGTTGTCATCCCTTCCTCTGAAGAGAGGAAATTGTCAAATGACTATTATAAGTGACCTCCAACATGCTTGGGAGCCAGAAATTGAATCTTTATGTTCCTCTTGTCATAGATTGCTAAGCACATCAGCAAACTGGGGAGTTTGCTTATATTTACATCACTGAAAAGAATTATTTGTTGTTTGATGTTTGGGTTTTTTTAATGATGTCATCAAATTTCTTCACCACACATTGCTAAAAATACAAATGGGAAAAGTCTGATGGGTGCTGGAGCTGTGAAAAACCATGTTTGTCGAGGTACCATGGTTTTGAGAATGTTGTTTGGAGCTTTTGGCAGATAAGTTCTAGATAAAGCCATTTTACAATATCAACTGTTGCTGGTTTGGGTTTTGGTAGCATATCTCTGAGGCCAGACATTTTTGGTTTTAAACACCTCTGAATTTTTAGTAAGATGCAGAGGTATCTGGGGAAATGAAATTAAAAAAGGACCTGAAACTCAGAAAGTTTTGAAGTGGATTCTGAGAAACAGAAGAAAAGTTGGGAGCAAAGTCAGATGGAATAGGAAAGGGAGGGGACAAACAGAAGAAAGGTAATAACTCAGTGCCTATGAATAAGGAGGTAAACTTATGAGTGTGCTGGTGTGTGTATATATATAAAATAGATGTATCAAAGCCAATTCTATTATTAAATAACTCATAGCCTATATTGAAGGCTTTTTCTTGGAGCTATGAACCAATGATACTTACAGATTTGACACTATCCAAAGGGAATTCTTGCTTTGAAAGCTCAAAGTCTGGGCCACACCAAAGCACCTCTAGCAAAATCCCATGGGAGCAAGAGGATTATACCCTTGCTGTGCCCACAGCAGTAACTCTTTAAAGTTTTATATTTTGGAAATTAAACTGGCTACGGAAAATTCATTCCAATGAAGTGAAATGTCTTGCCCAAATGCAAAAACCAAACAAACCAGCCAAGAGGAAGAGAGTGCCCTGGAGCTTGGTCATTTTGGGGGTTTGGGTTTTGGCATTTGGGGTTTTTTTGACAAATATTCACTCCTTATGTTCAGAATAACTGAGAGCCGAAAGCCCAGAATATTGCTGTGCTGGCTCTTTAAACACAATACCCTTTCCCCTCTTTTCATTTAGTTATCTCCTTCTCTGCTCTGTGGCTCAATCTGCATATGTTATTGGCCTCGATTCCCAGGGCTGCCACCTTAATCTGTAGTAGCTAATAGTACAACCTCACACATGGCCTGGGACCAGGCTCAGGTTAACAAGAAATCCAAAAGGAAATGGCTGAGGGAGGTTGCTATAAAATAACCACTTGAAAATTCAGGCTGTGATTTTTTTTTTTTTTTTTGTCGTCACATTTGCATGGAGGAAGCAAAGCTTTTAGTCTCAGAGGTTCAGTCAAATGCATTAAAAAGATGAACATTTTAGTTAATGTTCTAAGAAGATTTCTAAAAGCAGTTTTGATTGTGTACTATTAGCATTAATTAATTTTTATACTGAGGCCAGCCGTTATATTAGTAGAATGCATATTTTAATCAATTTTTACTTGCTGTTTTGTGCAAGTTAAAGGTAGCTTTGTGGTTTGTGCCTAGTTTATACAGTGCATTTAACTCAATGTGCCTTAGGTAATGCTCATCTGAGATTCAATGTATACTCTAATCTGAGCATGATACAAGAATTATGAATAAAACCCCAACAAGCAATGGGGTTGTTTTCATTTTGGACCATAGTGGAATGTACCTTCTCTAAACAGGTGCTTGAATGCATTATTAAATAACACAATACTCAACTGCACTATCATCAAAAGCAGGCATAAACGGTTAGGATTATATCTCTTTTCATCAGCAGCTTACCTGCATCTGAAAGCAGCTGGTTTATATACACTTGCAATCATTCTGTCACTGGTAAATTTAAAAGGATTCCATCGAGCAATTTTTTAAAACAGTTTTCAGGTTATTATTTTAGAAATATTTTATCATTTGTATGGGTGATTAAAAGATAGTCAAAGTTAATTAATTTCCCAATTATTTCTTTTCAATCTTATTTGAGAAACAGCGAGACTCTCTGCTCAGGACTGCTAAACAGAGTTTGAAATTGACTGTACTGATGTTTATTTCTTTACTCATAAACACTGCTGATAAATCAGGTGACAGGATGCTTAGACTGGGAAATGCTCAGTGGAGCAACTACCCTACATTATCCAGCCTCAGCAATCCCTCTTTTCCCTTTTCCCTTGGCACTTCTCTCCCAGTCTTCCTTCACAACCCAAAAGAAAACTGATGTGTCACAGCACCAGAGAAAAGATAGACCAGCAAGAGGTCAGACTTGGTTAGATCAGGAGAAAAAGACCAGTTCCATAAAAAGTTTTTCTGCTTTTGGCAATAATCTCCTCAGGCCTCTCTGATCCTGAACACAGTGGCTTTTCCAAACTATTAATTCAAGAGATAGGAAGACCTGAAAAAGAAAAGAGAGGGTAAGAGATTAAAGAGACATAACAGAAGGTCTAACGGGGGCTAAGAAATATTTGGGGCAACTTTGATACAGGTAAATGTCTGAAAACCAGCTTCTCAAAACTGATCCACTTTCACTGTATATCTATTCTGCCTTTTCATCACAGCCTCCACTTGTTCCCGCAGTGCCCAGGGCCTGCCATCCCATACCACCATCCAAGGGTTGCATCCATCCACATTAAGCACAGCTACACCAAAAGACATTCCCACCACCCCACTCCTCTCAATGGACTTGCCATTGAACATCATTCTTCTCACTCACATGGGATCACACTGTGCCTCCCACAGTGCCCCTCTCCGCACACTGCCCTCGAGTTTTTCTCCTCTTGTTGCCGTTGCAGAACTTTTGTTGTTCAGCAATAATTTGAGGTCCAGGTGGAGGTCCAGTTCACTGTACCAGGAGCTGTATGAATACATTGTTAAAACCAGTCTCTGCCCCAAGCTGCTTCCAGAATGAATAGACTGGATAAACAAATGTTGGAGTTAAAAAAGGGGACACAACTTCACAAATTGACAGCACTGCAAGAAGATGATCTTCTGCCTTTCAGATTAGAAATGCTTAGCCAGAATAAGCACTGTGCAAAGTGCCTGACCACAACTAACCCTCCCACTGCTCCCACCCCATGAACGTCAGAGTGCAGAGACTACTCTTGTGAAAGTACAAATATAAATGAAAGGGTAGAAGAAAGAAGGGTTGCAAGGATATGTCACAGGTGGACTGAAAAAGTTTCAGATCAAACAAGTTGATAAGCAATATTTGAACAGTTCCCTATTAGTTCACCTCCAAGCCCATCTGAAGAACAAAAATCAGGCTTATATTGCCTCTCCAGCAGCACTGTCCTGGCAGGAGCAGAGTTCAGTGCTGCTGCAGTCCAGATCAGCATATCCATAGTTCAGGTTTCAAAGCACTAACCTATTCTAAAGATCCTGATAAAAAGAAGCGATGACTTCATGGCATAAAACAGGGCCGACAGTCCCTGCCATTCTGTTGTTGAATAGATCTCAGAAACTAAGCATTGTTAATTATGCTTTTCCTGCATTAGTAACTCATAATACTGATTACTGATAAAATAAGCATACATATGCTGGAGGTATTTGGCATAAACAAGCACCAGTGGATTTCACATTGGCAAGCCTACAGTGATGTTAAGTATTTAGAAGGCATGAGGGAAAAAAAAATCACTGTAAATGATAACACTTTAAAGGCTTTTGAGATTGAAGAACTCAGAAAAAATTAAATTACTATATCAGCAACTTATCCATTACATTCCAGAAAATTCAGACTCCAAAGATGTTGCATGCCTGTCCTTGCTACCATCTGCCAACTATTTGATAACCCTTCACTCCTGGAGTCCTGGCTGAGGGTAAGACCTGGCTTATGATAGCTGAGCCTAGCCACTGGTGCATACAGCCTCACAGGAATGACTTTCTAGCCTAGATGTAACTGCAATCAATCACCTAGAAATGAAGACTTCACTAGTTCATTGCTAGTTCCCTGAGCCATCCAGCCTCCCCAAATGCTTCATAAAACTTCCAGTTTTCTAATATTTAAATTAAGTGTTTCAATTACCTAATACTTAGCAACGTTGGTGATGTTTCTCTTGATTTTTCTTTTCCTATATGGACTTGGTTGGAAAAACTTCTATATCAAATGTATATCTTAATTAAATATAAGCTGGTTTAAGTGCAGGAAAATCAAAAAAATTCAAAGTTATCATTTTTCCCTCTGTTTCAAAGATGCAAATACCAGAAAGAGAGCAGTTAGACTTTAAAAGAAAAATTTATGAGTATTTCCCTCTTGGTACTCCTTCCAGTGCTTCCTAATTAAGGACAAGCCAATACAGTATCATGTACCAATCTGGTATTTATTAACAAAGCTAGTCATGATTTTTAACTGATTATTGCTCAGAGGATCCTCCCCTCATTAATATAAATGAATTAGGAGGAATAGTGCCAAATGTTTCAAATGGGAATTAACATGAGACTGCAAGGTATAATTAGTTGAAGATGCTAAATACATCAAAGTATTAATTTCTGTGTGCATATATATATATATGCCTATATATGTATCAAATATATTATCTAAAAATATTATGCATATGTACACACAGTGCATGTATCAGCTTAAGCGCAACTTACAGATGGATGCATACTCGTTTTATTATATCATACCCTGCAGATAAAGAAAACAAGGCATCAAGCTGAAAGAGGATTACAAAATCCAGGGAACAAAAATAAAGGGAGTTCCATACAGGATAACATCGATAATAAACATCATTTAAGGCAAAGAGTCTCTGAATCAAACAGCATTGTAGGTACAATATCACAACCCCATTGTTTTGCTGTCTGTTAGTCTCAGAATTGTGTCATTTTCCCTCCTTTCTCCATGTCATTTCTGTGTTTGTATGCGTGGTTCTGTATCCATGTGCACTTGCTACTGTGTAAGTGCAAAAACAGCGAGGCTGGATCACCATAACCCAGACAATAATTACCCTGCATTTTGGTTATTTAGATGTATATTATACTTCTTTTTCCAGTGATTGTGACACTTTCTGCAGCTGTTTAGGGGAGCCTCAAGTTTTTTTGGAAACAGAATAGTGTGGTCAGAATACTAAACCACACAGAGGCAAATCAAGATTCATAAGAGAAATATATTCTCAGCTGTACTTTGCACTCAATTGGAAACACAACCTCTCTCTTCATCACCTTTTGGAACCAAATCACAAGCTAGTCAGTAAGGTACAATGCAGTCCAAACAAGGTAAGAGATGAGTTACTACCAGTCTGAGACCTGGTGGACCTGTTAATTATGCACAAAAGTGTAAGATTGGGCTAATACAGATTGTGGCCAAATGTTGCTGCAAGGAAAGGCTTTGTCCAGTTTCCTGGATACATTTTCATGTTTCAGGAGGAAGTCCCATTTACTTTGAACCAGAGAAGGTAAGTGTGGACACAGACAAAATTGAAATGTAGAGAGGAGGATGGACAGCACAGATCCATGACTGCAACCTCACGTTATGGGGCAGGCTGTGCTCCACAGATGCAAAACTGGACCGGACCAAATGTCCTGCGTTTAACTATTGATGGTATCAAATGTTTAGGGATGAAATGTAATAGAATGGTTGTTCCCTAAATTTCCCTCCCTGCTTCCAGTATTTGGCAACTTACAGATTCCTTTTAGGCAGTTACATCAGGTTAAGGTGTCTAATAATCCTAAAAAGAGGACAGAGTAACTTTGTCTAATCCTTTTTTTTTTTTTTTTTTTAAGCTGTTCCTCCTATTGGTCCACACAATATTCTCTAACACCCGGAAAAATTTCTGTGAGAAAGTACAAACAGCTGTCCTCTTTTTGTTTTTAAATTGTTGTGGTCCTTTCATTAATTTCCCCTTAGCTACTCATTGAATGTTAGTGTCTCCAAGCCATTCATGACACAGTAGGCTTCCCCTCCTGAACATCTTCTTTTGCTCAGTTAAGTAGCCTAGTGAACTTCGCAGTTTGCAGGATATGGAGACTTAGATGAAAGCAAACAATTTTAAATAAAGACTTTTCAGATCATGCCCACATTCATTTTCTGCAACATCATTGACAGTATTTTTCTGCTATCCCAAAATATGCCTTGGAATATGGCATATTGGAACATGTTTGTACACTGAAAGGTTAAGAGACTGCAAACAATTTAAGGTAGGGATTGTATTTTTGTGTGCACAATAATAGGTATGATGTTGGGGCCTTTAAATATGACTTAAAAAAAAAGATAAATTAAAAAAAATGGAATAGTAGCATGCATGAAAAAAACATTTAACAGTGCTACTATGAAAGAAATGTAAGGTTCATAACGTTTGCTTTCACCAGTGAAGAAAACCCTTCATGGGCTTACTTATGTAAAACACACTTCTGGTCATAACTGCTTCACTGGTATTTTAACCTTCAGGATTTTTAGTCCTCTAAATATCTAATTAGTACTGCTTTTTTAATGGTTTTATAAAAGCATCTTGGCATGTATGCATAGAATGGCCTAGTGCCAAAGTACCATAACATGCAGGAACAGTAACAACTCTGCACTGACTCTCTGCAATAGAATATGATCAGGAAAAAAATCAAATGAAAAGCTGACGGGACAGCTCACATTTCTGTTAGATCTCATAAATCCTACTCAAAGTAAGAACTCCAGATCTTTGACTGACCTTTGGGTTTGTTTGTTTGTTTGTTTGTTTTTTTCTTTTTTGCCTTTTACCTCTTCGTGTCATCCTCGAAGTTATCCTACATATATTGGTGATAAATATTGATCAAATTCTGTCATCCCTGGGGGACAGTTGCAGGGTAAGAAGACCAAAGAATAAATGAGCTTGTGAAAGGGACAATGTGCAGATATTCAGAAGATATTTTCTACAGCAGAGAGGTTTGATTTTGCTCTGGAGCCACACCTTATATGTACTGCATGGAATGTTCTGCAGATGCAATAACTGCTACACCCTGGTAGGAGAAGTTAAAGCACTTCTCTATATTCAGACAGAAAGTCTCTTCTGTTCATCAACACCTGCTGCAAAGAGCCCTTTTCTTAAGCTTCAGAATATTTGCAGACTTAACCAGAAATTAACCCAGAAATCCCAATACAGGGGTTAGGTTTTGGCCTAACGTTTCCTCCCACTTCTCCAAACTAGTCCCTAGCCCTTTCTCAAAATCACAGTATAATGTTCTCTACTTCTGCTTCCTAGCAGATAGAATATAGACTCTAGCAATAACATCTGACACACCAGCATGGACCAGCCAACATAATGGCCCTTTGGTGCCACTAGCAGTCCACATAATTTACAGTCACCCTCAGATTGCTCTAACTCATGGCAAGGGACAAAGGCTGGCTAATGATCAGTCAGTGCAAGGTGGCATCTTTGCTCACACCTCCCTCCCAATTAGCACTCCTTGCTCCTTGCCTGCAGCAGAAAATCTGGGCCTTTATATTATTTTCCCACAGTAGCAGCCTCTATCATTAATTAGTGTATGGAAGCTCTGGAGATCCATTGGGAACAAAGAAAAAACATCCTTCTGTGACAGTACTACTCATGCTAACAACTCCAATTCCCCTCAAGCTGTTAGTGACACACCCTTGAGCTCCTGGTGACCCTGCAGAAGACCTTTCTTTGGACTCAGGAAAGGAAACAATGTGATCTAACACTCATGAAGTGTATGACTTCCTGACTTATGATTATATTACCTACATGTAATGGAGTTCAAGCTGAGTCCGAAGCCTTTACTGTATCTGGGACATTGGTAGTGTCTCTATCCATATGTACTCTCAGTTGACTAATGATGCACTTCAACCTATGGAGACATACCTTTCTCAGCAGGGAACTGATGTGGGTATCTCTTTGTTTTTACACTTAATTTCCTGAAAGTTGTGGGAATGCAATCTCTTTGGACCTAAAAATCCCCATCAACTGGTTTACAATAAGAAGCTAGAAAGACAAATGTCACCTTGGTGGAAAAAAACCAAAATGGAAGCAAACCAACCAACAAAAACAAAAAACAAACAAAAAAAACACACCAAAATAAAACCAAACAAAAGAAACAAATACACAAACAAAACAACAAAACACCAACCCCAAACAAAAAAAAGAGGAAACTAAATTAAAGAAAATCTGAGAAAGGTCTGTTCTTGTGCTTTGATTCCCGTTAAAATCTGGCTAGACTAGAGATTTCTCAAGAAAGCTGGAATTTATAATTACCTTTTCAGTGTTTTACAGCAACTATGGATAGGAAGGAAATTTTAGAGAACTGATGAAAATTTCTCTGATTCATTAGTCTCTACTATTGTCACATTTACAGGTGCAAGAGAGCATTCACATGGCAAATGGTGTCATACCAATCAAAAACACTATTAAAAATACTTTAAGAAACAGATAAGTAATTTCCCACAATTAGTTTTCCAAATGTATGTAGCTTTGGCACAATTGTAAATACCGGTCTAGATTTGCAAATACCTTTGCCAAGCAAAGAACAGCTCAAGAATATATGATCTCTTTTCACTATACTTTTATTGCAGAAGGTGAACTCAACATCTGTCCGGTTCAGATCATGGTTGTACTACCAGAATACACACCTTGTACTGATTAGTCTCCCAAAGTCCTGGTTTGACATCCAGTTGGCTCAGTTTATATCTGCAAATGGTCTGAGGTCAGGCCTTTGGCTGTTGTAAGGTGCCGATCAGCAATCTGAAGGGGATATCCCCAGGATATTAAATCTATTGACCTATTGACACAAAACCTCTAATGGTTGAAAAGAGCTGTCAGTCACGAGCAGTGGAGTCTCTGCTAAGCAGGATATGAAGTAAAACAAGCACGTTTTTGGATTATTCCCTAACAGGATCCCTGTAAGATTTTTTCTTGACCTTGAGCATAAGTTGACTCCTATGATAAGGGTCTGTGAGTAAAAGGCAGAGTCATCAGTTTGGATCACAAGGGAAAATTATGTTTAAACATTAACTTCATTCTTCAAAAGTTAAATAATGCTTCTGGCATCAACAAGTTCCAAGCAAGATTCTGCTTTTTCTATTCACATTCTTTTCCATCCCTGTCCCATTAATGAAGAGCACGTACTTAGTGTGTTTGGTCTGGTACTATCACATAGAATATGTCACCTTCAATCCTCCTTTGTCTATTATCTAAGCATATATGCCACTGGGTAGAACAACTCTTATACTACTCCCCTGCCCCTGCCCCTGCCCCCTCTACATCTGTACGGGATTGAAAAAGAAAGTTCTATGTACTACATAAACACCCAGCCAGAGGGTTGCAGGTGAGAGAAGAATGGAGAGGGGACAAGGACCAGGTCAAAAGAAAATGAAGAGAAGGCAAAATATTTCAGCCGCATTTTAAAATAAGGAAAGTTAACTCAGATCAAATTGATTCCAGAACACTATGCATTCTATTCCAGCAATATCTATTGCCATATGGGACTTTTAAATACTGGGTTTGGAAAGGAAAGAAAAGAACACAAGGTAGCCTAGTTAAAAACGCGCCAGAAGTATGAAGACAGCAGCCCAGTCTGTTACTTGATATTCAAACCTTCTCAAAACTTTTCTGGGATTTTTCTTCTTTTTCCTTCTTAGGGATTCTATATCGCTATGATCAAACACTTGACAGCCATTTTCAAGCAATTTTGCATGATTTCCATACTGAAGAAGTATTAAACATAAGATTCCAAGAAACTAGTCAGTCTCTGTGCATTTTGCTATTTTCTCCAGCATAAATACCATAACCAGTGCTCCTAAGCATAGAACATCATCATACTGTTTTTCCACATTTTCTTTTTCTCATAGAAAATTCAAAGCTTTTATATGTTTTCATATTTGTTATACATTTTGTTCAAATATCTCTTGAATATGTAGAAGGGAACAATGAACAACAATATTTTGGACTGTATTTGGTGATGAGTGTTCAGCTACATCTACCTATCCTGTGATGCATTTAAATTCTCTTCATGAGCAGCTTTTAACACATCTGGAGTTAAAAAATATACAAATCAAGTAAATGTAAGTTAAAAATTAAAGGACAATTGTGAAATACCAAAATACCTTTAATAAGGAGGAAGCAATATATTCTAACTGCAAATGAATCATCTTAATGGCATAACAAGAAAAAAACCACACATGAATTTTGCATTTTAGACAGCATTACAATTGTCCTGGTAAGAAAGGAAGGGGAGAAAAAGAAAGACTGACTTCAGATGGCTAAGTGCTGCCTGTTAGTAGGGAAACAAGTACTCTACTTTTTAAAAGTTACCTTTTTATAACATTTAGGTGCTTTTCAGCTGATAAATGTAAATATTAATCATTGCCTTGAAAACTACTACACTAAATTTCTATTTCACTTACATCCCAGAGTGAGGCATTTATATAGAAGACAATTGCACTCTGTTCATTAATTTGAGGCCATTCTGCAGTGATTAACACGTGAAGTCTGTGAAAGCATTTTCAAGGTTGTTTTTGCTCTTTTGTGTGTCTGTAGTTCAGATCACTGGAAAATGCTGCCACTCAAACATCATGTAACACTGAAACATCTTTATCATTCCTTAAACTCATTGTAAAAATGTTTTTAAGTTTTAGCATGTCTTATATAAGGAATAGAAAATCTATGTGCCTTTTCATTTCAGGGGATGCATTACTACTTCAGGAGTTTCTTTAAAGGTGATCTACAAAAAATTTACCAGGAATTAGTTTTATGGTTAGTTTACATAGCACATACTTCATGATAGATAAAGGAAGAATGCCAAAAGTTTATTTAATTTCTGTTACTTGACTGAGGTTTGGGTTTTGGGGGTTTTTTTAGATATGTTTCAATGTCAGTTCTGGTTTTCGTGAATTTTAATCACTGAACTGATTAGTGACATAAAAATACATATCATTATGGTTGAAGAGGATGGGGAAAAAAGAGATTTTAAACTTACTCTCTCCAGAAGGTTATACTGCTTTACTGCAGTACAGCTTAGTGGTGTTAACAAAAGAAAAATATGAAATGTAACATGAATTACCACTAAAACTACTTTACTTTCCTTGATTCATTCCTCGCTTTATCTTTTTGACTGTTATGATATCATAATTTCACCAGCAATTCAGGCATAGATCATAGTAAATGGAGCTGGATGTATAACAGGAAAAAGAAAGAACAGAGAGGGTGAAAAAAAACCCAACCTCACATTCAATTTTTCCTTGTTTATGTTTAAATCACTCTTTAAAACCACCCAAACCCTTCTAATGTATGGAGATATGTTCTCAAGAAGTTCAGTTTAAAGGACTTTTTTAACCAATAGCCCTTCTTTCTAATTATAAATGGACTGAAGAATTATGGCACTGATTTGCAACAGCAAAAGATGTGACAGTTCATATTCAATTCTGTTTAACCGAGCATGTTATGCATGATGTGCAAGAGAGTCACCTTGCTCCTTTACATCAACACCTGGAACAGGTATGGAGGCAGCATGCTTAGGCATTGGCAAAGAAGGAGAATCCTGTCTTATTTTATAAGGCCTCCATCTGTCCATCTTGGAAGCAACAGCATAGAATGTTTGGCATGGACTCTAGCTCAAGGACTGCAACGAGGATGTCCTATTCAGCCAACCAAGAGTGCTTTTTTGTCTACCTTCCCCATGTCTGGCCTGAATACCTAATACTTCATAGCCACTTCTTAAGATGATGCACTTATGAAGTAAAAGCCAATAATGATGAGATAGGGAGGCCAGGTAAATAATAACCAGAGATATCACGAGCCTTAGAGAAATACCGGAGACTGGTGACATTCCGGTTGCTTGTTTTCACTATTGTAGAAAATCTTTTTGCAATATATGTAAAACTAAGTTAATCAGTTTTTTAAGGCTTTGCAGATAAAGGTACAGCTCTGAAAAATACTACAGCTCTGGATAAAGATACATTGGCAAAGCTGTGTGAACCTGTTTGGCATAAACTTATGACATAATATTCTAGCTCCTAGCTGGTGCTACCTGATGTGTAAGTGCTGCAGATCCCTTCTACTTACCTATCTTAGTGCTTTGAACAAACCAGAATGCAAGCATATGTTACTTGCCTGTTTTAGTTTTATGCTATTGCTTTATCCCCAAGCATCATCTAAAATCATCTCTAGATGAAGTCTATCAGCATCAATAGATTAGGAAGAACTACCTCCTACTTTTCCAATCTACTAATCTCTTTGGAGATGAAGTGGTTGATATTAATTTCTTGAATTATTTTCACTGTCTTCAATATTAAAAGAGAGAAAGCATATGGATTTACACAATTATAAAAGAGAACTGAGTTTCTCAGTCATGAAGATAGTTTTGGTTTTGTTGTGGTTTGGGGTGGTTTGATTTTTTTGGGGGGGGGTTGTTGGTTGTT
>NW_020955300.1:802531-839833 GCF_003031625.1 Empidonax traillii | reverse complement strand
GCTTTGTTTTGGTTTTGTTTTTTTAGTGGTAGCCCTTCTGGGTTTTAAGAGCTAAGGCTTATGCTAAGAAAGGTTTACCCCACAGAGAGTAGGGGCAAGAAGGACAGCAAGCATTACCTGTGTTTCTGTCAACTACTGATCTTCACCTCTCACACATTCTCCTGAAGTGGGACATAATTGCAGTGCTGGTTCATTTGCTCTGAGCTTTAGTCTGCTCCTTCTCCACCCTAGCAGGTTGTTTGTAGTTGCTCACTGGAGCCATCTTGAGTGTATTTGCCACCAGCTGCTTCCCACAACCTCGTTGCTCCCCTACCCACCTCCAGCGTGTTGCACCACGCTGCAGGAGCCTGCAGTGCCATTTGCCAACACCATCTGCTGGACCTCCTGAGCCAAGATTACCTCCTCCCAAACCCACACCATTTCTATCAGGGTTTCAAAGCCTGCAAACAAGGGGTCAAAATCTAAAAAGAAAGGCTCAAAAAATCTGAAGCTGCTGTTCTTATTCCCAGCACCTTTTATTTCTCCTTTCAGCACACAAATATCATCTTTATCTTGTAGTAATTATTATGGGAGAAAAAGAAAATTCCAGTACAACTTCGGGCTGCTGTTTTAAACACATCATCAGCTGCGTCAAAGCTGTGAAGAGACAGTCCTAGTAATGTCTTCTCTTATCTCCAGACTGTCCCAGTCCAAAGAACTGAAATTAAAGAGCCAGATGGTACGGGTGTATGCTTATCCCTGAATTCTAGTTTCAATCTCTCTCTCATCAAGTCTTTAATAATAGAATGTAAAAGTTCCCTATTCCCCTATCTCATGCTTGTGAGATACTTACTGCTCCCTACCCATCCTAAACCTCTAGAAATTTCTCATTTCCATACTTCTCCCTTTCTTCTCTAAAGTATCTGCATTGGATTAACCCACCCCAGCAGTACTGAAGAATGTCAGTCTTTCTCTATGGCTACTGTGCTTGCAGCTCCAGGCTTCATCACATCTTTGTTCCTCCAAGCCCCCCAAACACTTGGCAAGGAGCATGGTCTTTCACAGCTGCACTGGGCACAAGGGCAGACTTTTGACTCTGTTTATGGGGAGAAAGCCTATGAAAACTAGGCCCTACCTGGAAAAAAAAAACCATCAGGATATTACACTGAAACCATGGAGTCTTTCTTCCAAATTCAGTTCAAACAGAGCTAAATATGCAAAGGGTAATTTTTCCTTTCTAAACCATACTTTTCCAGGGGTTTTGCTTGGCTGCTGGAGAAAAGGGAAAGGAGACCAGAATCCCCAGTTCTACTTCTGCTTTTGACTCTCAGCCAGCCATATGATTTTCTCAATTTCTTCAGTCAAAGCATTCCTCAGTTTACCAATTTACAAAGTGGGTACAACAGCGATGTATCCACAGGAATGCAGAGAATAAAAGCAAGTGTTTGCAAAATAACTCAATGCTGGCAAACAAAAAAAAAAAAGTGGAAAAGGAAAAGAAAAAAAAGGGTAAGTTATTCTTTAAAATTAAAAATGGGATAGATTATTCACATATCTATACACAAACTCAAGCCATGCATCTGCTTGTAAGTGAACCACTTCTTCGTGAACCCTGCACTCTGTTTATAAGGCACATTGTTTCCTTTATAAAGCCTACAGAAGTCAGACTTTGATTTGAATATAATAAAATTGCAGAAACAGCAGAAGCTGGCCATGTAACTCCTTTTTTAATGAATACCTAAAGTAACAGTCCTCTAAGCCATTGTGTCATCTTTCAACTCCTGTCCCTCCCTCCCCCTTTCTGCACCAAACTCGAGGAAAAGAAAAACTGATTGGCAGGTACTGTAGCTGGCGTGAATAACCACGACTATATATCTTGTCAAAAATCAGCATGTACTTTAAAAAAGAAGAAAGTAAAATATGAAGATAAGAGGAATAATCTGAGGCTCTCCCATATTCTCATTCAAATTTTTCTATTTAGATTTCACTATATTTCCTTTTTTAACCTTCTCCTGCAGGTCTTTATATATAGGACAAAAAAATCCACTTCTGTCATTTAAAGCATGATGAAAGTACCAAAGAAAAATCTATTTTCAGCTGTTTCTCGTTAGAGCACTTTTTTGCCACTGTGATGAAAGTCGATGCAAAGAAAGAAAGACGAGTCACTGATGAAGATGAAGAAGCATTTCTGATCAGCCATCTGTTCTACCAATTAAAACCCTCGCAAATAAAGTTGTGTATACTTATATAGCTAACCCATAAAGATATACATATCTGTGTGTACACTGGCATGCAAATACATACATATAAATACCATGTAAAGTCTACTTTGAATACACTGAACTCTGCTTACATGCTGCGCATAGCTAATTAAATGCACACGTAGAGAAACATTGAAAATGTGAAACAGAATTTGGCCCTGCTGGAGAACAAAGCTTTCTCTATTAGCATCCTTTTCTCTTAATGGTCCTTATGCAGTAAAAATAAAGTCCAAACACTATAATTTCACTCCCAGAAAAGTTACAAATACTGTAGGTATCTTTAGAAACAGCTGCAAAAGTGGATTCACTTCTGACAAGATTGGTGTTAATTACCAGTAAGGACTTCAGTATAATACTATTTAAATCATTTTAAATTATCCCTCTCAAAAATTAATTTTTCATCAAAGATTACACCAAAAAATCATGATATCATCTCTGCAGCTGCGATTTAGTAATAATTTCATCTATTATTACCAATGTCAGTTAGATAAAAGAAAAATGGCATCCTACTGTGCTGATTCCAGCATAGGCCATATATAGAAATTTTTAACTATCACTTATAATCGCCTTGATGAGCTTAAACCTCCTCTCAATTAACACCCTAAATGACACTGAGACATCTTAATGGAGGATGTAAGTAAAGGAAAAAGACTTTAATCAAAGAAAAAAAAGAGAAGTGCCAAGCAAAAGGAGGAAGTCTGGTGTACCTCTCAGTGTCCAATCTCACTGGGGTCCTTTATCTTGTCTTGAACTTCTTGTCATCTTTGTATTGAGACTGTAACTTCACAGCAGCCCTAAGAACAAAAAAAAAAAAAAAAAAAAAAAAAAAGGTGTGCATACTCTTATCTTCAGTTTGCATCCACATCTCAGAAAGACAGTGAGGGTTTACACCGAGCAGGCAAACACAGATTAAATAAAACTGAAGAAACTGAAAAATAAAATTATTTCAACTTACAGTGAGGCTTACTCCATTTTGGTTATTACTTCAATAGTTGTTCAGGGTAAATCTTAAACACTGAAATTCACATACTTCACAATAAACCTTGAAAGAGTGTGTTCTGATCCTAACATCCCAACCTGAATAAAAGTTCTGCTTTCACAGCCAGGAGGTAATTATGCTTCTAAAGATCCCAATTGCCAGACAACCATGTAAATATTTGCTTAAATGGCACCTACAGTCGATATTATTAAGGGCATTTTTTTCTCTTTTAGCATATCTCTAAGACTCACAATACAAGCATTTAAATGCATACACATACTGGGTGGTTGTGATAGCACTCTTCAGATTTCAGGAAGGCTGAGAAATAAGTCTCTATCTAGTGTTTCCCAAACTTGTGAACTCAACTTTCTAGCCTTCAGAGTAACCACCCAGATATGGCACGCTGATAATCTTCAGCTACTCTCTGCAGATTTCTTGCTATACCCTTGTGCAAAACCACTGAGGGATGACTACAGCCTGGGATCTGCTGTTTTAGGATACACGTGGCTAAAGGGACAGGTAGAGGGTGGGGGGTTTTGCCCTGGTAGGTGACTCATTGACAATCTGTCAGCTCTGATAGGGAAAAAGGGCTTTGGGAAGTGTGATGGTAAATTAGCTCTGAGGGACTTTGGGAAGTGCTGTAAATGCCTGGGAACCAGATATCTCTGCTGTAACAGCAAATGAGGCCGTTAGCTTTTGAAGTATCTAAACAACAAATAGAAGTTCCTGTTCACTGTGCCTGTTCCCATGCCTGTAATTCAATATATATACATATATATATATAGTTTCACAGCCTAATATTTTTTCAGTTGATTCACTCATAATGAGAAACAAATTAATATTTCTGCATGCATTAACAGTAAGAAAAAATCCAATTAAAATCAGCCATGGTATTTCATTCCTTTCAAGTGTTTTTTTGCCCATTACAGCTTCACAAACTGTTAGCTACAAATTATACCAGCTAAGGATTCAGGTTATTTTGATTAACAAATAATTTGCAAATGGATTTTGCTTATATTTGTTGTAAGTATTTGTTGAATAGTTCACCCAAACATTTCAGCTTATGGGTTGTTTGCTTCAGCTTTTCACTAGTCCCTACAATTCTGGTGCTAAGCACATGGTATTTATGACACACAAAGTATTGTTAAAAGAGCCCCTCAGGTAAAGGTAAGAAATATTCCATCCTCTGCTCCATAACAGCTGCAGTATCAACTAAATTTAGCCACTGCTGTTACAGAGAAATCGATCAAACCCTCCTGTGTTGGGTGATTTTAGATGCATGAATATTACATAGCAACTAATAATAAGCAATGGACTGTGTATTGTTAGGGAAAAATTTGCTGATGTGCAGTGAATCATAGTCATAGATTCATAGACTATCCTGAGTTGGAAGGGACCCACAAGGATCGCCAAAATCCATTTCCTGGCCCTGCACAGGATCCTCTCCCCCTGCACCCAAGAATCACCCCATGTGCCTAAGAGCGTTGTCCAAATACTTCTTGAACTCTGGCAGGCTTGGTGCAGTGTCCGCTTCCATGGGGAGCCTGTGCCAGTGCCCATTCACGCTCTGGGTGAAGAACTTTTTCCTAATATCCAACCTAAACCTCTCCTGACACAGTTTCATACCATTCCCTTGGGTCCTTTCTCTGGTCACCACAGAGAAGAGATCAGTGCCTACCCCTCTTCTTCCCCTCGTGAGGAAGCTGCAGACTGTGATGAGGTCTCCCCTCAGTCTCCTTTTGTCCAGGCTGAACAAGCCAAGTGACCTCAGTGGCTCCTCACATAGCTTTATATTAATACCTGTGCAATGTCAGCATTCACAAACATTACTCTGACGTGGGGCAGCTCTCTGAATATTTCCTACTTAAGAGCTTTCAGTGACTCACAAAAGAAACTACCTTGCAGAATTTACTCTCCAAACTGTTTTTTGTTCAAGTTTGTTTTACCCCCACTTGAACTTGTAGCCAAACACATTTCTTTCTCCAATTAAAATGTAAGGAGTGTTGATTTTGCATACATAATACACAAGGTAGCAGTGAAGTAATGCATGCAATTAAAAAAATCCCTAAGTATTCAATGATCTGAAGGTTGACAGTCTATCAGTTTACAAAGAAAGAAAAAGCTAATAGCTGCTCAGAAAGAAAATAACTTGCATCAGTTTCTGCAACTGCTGCTCTAACAGAAACTACTGTATGGTCCACTGTAATGTAAATGCTAAGCACCCCATCTTAAAGACAACAGTTCCTTTTCTGTGTGAATCAAGGAAATACTTATTTTCTTATCCAGCAGAACTCCAAGTACACTGCTTTTAACTTGGCCTCCATTTCACTGTTTCACCAGTATGATAAGCATTTCTGTTGATTACGAGACTGAAAAAAAAGCCTTTTCTGATCAAAATGGCTGTGGCAACAAGGAGCCTAAGGCAGACTTGGTAATGCTGATATCAAAAGGAAGGCCTTTTCCTTGAATTGGGTTTGAGCTGCCTCAGCAAGTGACTCTCATAAACTGCATCTCTTCAGAGGGATGGGAGAATGCCAGTCAAGCTACACTGAGAAATACTTTCAAATGCAGACAAACCCAAGAGCTCTGATATTCAGAATCAGCTAATTAAACGCATATTTCAATTTGGATGGACATTCTTGAACTGGTTTATCATTTTGTGACCCAGACAGCGTTATGAAGTTTGGCAAGACGGTTAAATCAGCCTAATACTGACCGAAAAAACAACAAACAAACAAACAAACAAACAAAAAACCACAAATATTATGTTTCCACTAATATCCTTTTCTCTTTACACTGCTGCTTCTTGCTCTGCAGAGACACTGATTTTCACCTGATCTCCAAGTTAACCAATTTTGTTCACTAAACTGGCAGAAAATGCTGCACTGGTATTTGCTGTGTTTATTTTCTGTTGTATAGTAAGCTGAAGCAGCTTGCTGGAGCAC
Source organism: Empidonax traillii (assembly GCF_003031625.1). Lineage (NCBI taxonomy): Eukaryota > Metazoa > Chordata > Aves > Passeriformes > Tyrannidae > Empidonax > Empidonax traillii. Next base: position 833,669 of record NW_020955300.1, on the reverse strand, counting down.
CAAACAAGTTCCAAAGCCAGCATGAGAAGGAAGGAGAAAGGCATGTTGTTTCTTCTCAGTATCAGCAGTATTTTAGGATTGTCCTCTGGGGAAATCAACCACTTAAACGGTGTTATGTCACTGTACTTGGAGTTATCACTTTGGCCACATCAGAACTATTGTTCTGACCAAATACAGGAATCTCTGCTGAGAATAAATGACAAGACTTGAACAAAAGCAGTTAGGTTTTTTTTAAGGGTGGAATAAATTACACAGAGACATACACCAGCCTGGCAGTTGAGTTGATTAAGATTGTGAAGAAGACAAAGAGCAAGCAAACCACATTTTCCTCTCCTAACCAGCACTGCTATGGCAGCAACTCCCCTGACGTATATGCCATTTTATCTACAAAAGAGTACTTTTGCCCTATACTTATCTTGTTCAGGAAGTTGTATCAGTTTATCAGCTTTTTGTGCCAGTGTAAACTTAGCTTCCAATGGAAGTGCCTGACAGTCTAGCTATATCACAAGCCCTTTCTAGCTAGGATATGGTCATAGCAGAAAACTTTTGGCTTTTGATTATGAAGAAAGTCTATATTTCTGTGGATGCCCTGCCATGAAGCTGCACAGCTGCTATTTTTGCTTCTTCAGTCGCCACCTTTCTAAACAAAAAAGAAATTCTCTGTGTGCTGTGAATAACAATAAAAAAAAAAATCTATTCAAAATGACTCTGCTGCATTTGTGTCCTTTTCTTTCTTTGCCAACAATGTAGCAGTTCACTCTAAAATCCCCAACATTCTGCAGTTGCTTGAGAGCCAGTACAGCTCTCAAGCCAGGTCTAAATTATAAAGTGTTGTTGACAAAGCTGTTTCAGTCACAAGCATGAAAAAAATCACACCCTTAATTGATATAGATACGCCAACAACACCCTCTGTATAGATGCAAGAATCCCTTTGCTGGCATGGCTTATGTCACTCAAAAAGGTAGTTGAAGAAAAAAGACTCCTTTTGTCAATATATATTTTTCCTATGGTACAACTCAACAAAGGTACAACAGGGCAAAAAAGTCTGTGTATCATGGCCTGTGTATCAATGACTCCCAAATTTTTTGTAGCAGTCCTTGCTTGAGGAAATCAGCCATGTGTAACACCTTCCTGCAAGCAGGTCCCTTCCCCAAACTGGGCTTTTAGTTCCACCTTCTTTCCCCTTTCTTATTTCCCTGGCACTTGTTCTTTGCCCCCACTGTCCTCCTCCCACCTCATATGTCCCCTCCTCTTTATGGAACCATTTCTGACAAAAGTCACTCAAATATGATCATCTCATATCTCCCAGCACTTCGGTTGAGTCTGACTGGAAAACCTTGGTGCAAATCGTTACAGATCCCGTCAAAATGAAAGCAAAAAGAAAGCAAGAAAAGACTTTTCATGTTACCATTTACTTTTGTCACTGTCACCACTGGCAGTCACCAAACCTCAAGATAGCTGAGTCTGATAAGGAGCTCTAGAAATCAACCAGCCCATCCCCATGGTTAAAGCACAGTCAACCAGAGAAGGTTGCTTAAAATCTTGTACAGTCTAGTTTGGAGTATCTCCACGGATGGAGACAATGGAGAAATTCATGTTGGAACCCATATCATTTAAACTACTAACCTATGGAAAATGTCTCAAACTCTGCATGGACACCTACAGGTTTTTCTCATTTAGTTCTAATACCCTGTAACTATCAGAGCAACAATTACAGATAGAACAGATATTTAAAAAGCAAGAATCATTTGGGGAGCTAAAGCAGATTAATTTTCTGTAGTTCCTCTATTTTCTACCTAATTTTGAGTAATTGGAAGACAGTGTTCTCTCTTTCTTTGTATTGAGGTTGCTACATGACTCCTAATAAGTTTGAATCTACTGATACTTTAGGGGACATGAATGGGTCTAGCAGGAAAAACTGACTTGTTTTGCATTTTATATTTACAGTCATGTATTCTACTGACTAGACTGAGGTTATTCTTATTTTATATATTAGGTTAAAAAAAATCCCAATGGCTTAGAAGTACAAGGAAATCAGTATGAAATACACAGAGTTGTCTCTAGGTTGTAGACATGCTTATTCCCTTCTGTCTCTTTTCTCTTCAACTTATTCTCAATGAGATAGCTTGCCATACACACCCTAAGCCACTTTAGGTTCATTTAACTAAAGATTTAATCTTGCAGAATGGAATCCTCCTACACTATATTGCATGCTTGGATGGATCTATGGCTAACTGGACAGGTGCAAGGATGAATTATAATACACCATTATGTTAGCAAATGCTGCCTCCACGTATAACTTTCTAAAGGAAACTCTGGCCTATAAAGATGCTTCATTTGCTCTGGAGTTAAACACAGTACTTCACTGACATCCACTGAGTTACATGACTTAACAAAAAAAAAAAAAAAAAAAAAAAAAAAAAAAAAAAAAAAAAAAAAAAAAAAAAAAAAAAAAAAAAAAAAAAAAAAAAAAAAAAAAAAAAAAAAAAAAAAAAAAAAAAAAAAAAAAAGAAAAAGGTAAATTAAAGGAAAATTGAGTTCTGCAAAGCTAAGCATACAGGAAAAATATTGTGTTTTGTTTTATGAATCTATGTCTTCAATTTAAAAGTAGAGGAAATATAGTGAATATAATTTAAAAATAATATTATTTTAATATTTATAAGATGAATTGACTGAGCAATTATTACAAAAGCATTATTTGAGAAAGAAAAATGTTCTTGAGTTCTTTTTCAAAAGTAATTGGACTATGTTAAATCACTCTTCTGTCTCTCTCTTATTAATGCCACAATACTGTAGCAAACAAGCAAGAGCATATATTTAATAGTTATGTTAGTGATTTTTTTTCCAAAAGAGCACAAAGCTCTGGGTAGATGATGAAAGTTCTATTCCTGAAAATCAGCTCCATCAGAGTTGAAACAGAGCAAGCACTTAGCACATAAAAAAGGATGGCTTTAAGTGAAGAAAAAGATTGCATCCAATTGAAATTTCAGGGAACGTAACTAGGGAGAATGCAATCTGCCAGTCAGAAATTGATTAAAATACCACTCTTTCAGCTAGGAGATCTTTAGCTTTTCTAAATGGCCAGGACCAAGTTAACATTTCATTCAAAAGGTGCCACCTTGCCAACAGCACCGTCTTCCCAAAAAGGCAGGGACAGCCATGCAGAGGAAGGAGATTATATTAACTGAAATCTTAAAGCTACACAAGTTCAGGTTCTGGATTCTCAATCTATCTTGCCTCTAGAGCTCTTTCTTTCCTTGAAACATTAAATTTAGAAAGAAATCTTATAAAGGAAGAACAAAAATTATCTAGTACAGGACTAACCCTATGCCTACAAGAGTCTTGAAAAAAGCATGAGTTTCTTATGCATTAATAATCATTAAATGGTAACAGCATTTATATGTTTACAATCTTTTCTCTGTCCATCATATTATAATAGTCTCTTTTTCTCATAAAAATTCTCAGTAGCATTTTAGAACTGTAAAATTCAGCTGAAGTGAATGGCAAGATAGGCTCAAACTGATTTAGGACATATTCTGGAATATGGATTTCAGATCTGGTTTGTCATTAGGGTCATACCATAACAATTCCAAAAAGTCCTTAGTTCTTACCACAAATATTTGGACCTTAAGGCTACAAATACCTAGTGCTCTGCACCTCCATTTGAAAAATGGTAGGCCAAAAAAACAAACAAAAAAAAAAGCCATAGTCTTAGCTATAGTTTCTCAGCAACATTGTTGCTAAAGCATCACCAAACCTCCCTCTTCAAGCATGAAGACACTGCAAAATCAGCCTTAGGGCAACTCTTCCCTCAGGAGCACCACAGGACTGCCACTGAGGTCATAATCCAGGGCATGTTCACGTGTCCTCTGTGCCATCTTAATACCTTCTGCGAAAGATGAGCACTCATTTAGCAAAAAGACAAGGCAGCAGCAGATCAATGAAAACTGTGGCGCCTTCCAATAATTTTAATGCTAGATCGTGATTGAATAAGACATCAGGTGGACTGCAAAGTATTTGGCACTGCCCTACTGTTAATCTTTAATTAGTTAAGGTAGCAGAGAGCCTCCCTGGAACAATATGCTCATATTTCTTGGAAATGTAGACATGCTTTTATAGAAATATGAATTAAGAATAACTACTTTTTATATGCAAGGTAAAGGTGGGAGGAATTAGGGCATGAAATCCACAGCAGACAGCTCATGAGCTTTCTCTTCTGGGTGGTGTTTGAAATATAACTAGTCCCTAAAGAACAGCAACAAGTAACAGTCTAGATACAATAGTATAAGTGACAGGAAGGGCTGTACCGTATGTGACACCAGTGCAGTGTGTACAACAGGAAGGAAGAAAAGGGTTAAAATTGCCTGTGTTTTACTGTTTCCTGCCTCTGCCTCTGATGATGCTCTGTAAGACTTTTACTGGTGTACTTCAATTCCTACCAAAACTGAAAACATCTATGCCATAAAGGTACTCGCTTTTTTAACTATCTGCAAAAGCATTTTGACCCGCAGATTAAAAAGCCATAAAAGAAACTGGATCCCAGGCTGAATGCAGGAGATACACTGAGATGAACAAAAAAACCAAAATGTAAAGGTTGTCTTGCCTCATTACGGGCTTGTCTTCTGCAGCAGACTGGCAGTAGTGACACGGCCCTGCCTCAGACAGAGGGCACTGCATAAAAATTGTTGACCATTAATGTCTTGGCATTAACTGGTTACACATTCTTACAGCAAAATGTTTCTTTATTGGAATTTGAAGTCTACGGATGTGCAGAATAGAACAATTTCAAATGAACAGCAGAGTTTGTCCTAAGTATAGTCACTTCAGTTAAAAAATGAATGGGTTCGAAGGCATGTGGTGGAGAATAGTTAAAAATTACTGGAGTACTCTTCAGATTATTGAAGCAATCTAGGAAATCTAAATTGGTCTGCAGTGCCCATGCCCAGAGCACCCTATTCACTTCCAAAATTAAGAGCTCTCAAAAAAAAAAAAAAAAAAGAAGTAAAAAAGTGAAGCATTCATTGCATAGAGCACTTCAGTCTTTTTTTTTTTTTTCAAATATTTCTTTTTGTAAGCAAATCAAAAAGCATTTGATCCATGACTGATTTAAAAATTAAACCCTATGTAAAAAAAAAAGGAAAATAATTAAAATAACACCAACAGCCCCCTGCCTTGAAACCCAGTAAAAGTGAAAGGGAGACAGAGAAAAAAGTAGGAGAGAGAAGAAAAAATCCATAGCTTCAAGGGAGTAAAAAGAATTGTAGGGACATCTCTGACCTGGTCTATGTGCTTTGCAGAGATCCACAAATCAATACACTGCTGGAGCAATAGGAAGGTCTTGGGAATAAACCATGGTGACCCTATCTCTTCACCTTTGGCTACACAAACTTCCTTCACATCACAGAAAATGTCTCTCCTCCTTCCTGGTTGTATCTGAGTGACTGCTCCCTTAACAGCTGCACTTGCTCAGGACTCCTTAACAACTCTTTCTGTATGGATTTTTCTTTCTTTGGTGATTGAAATCTTGCATGGGCTGATGGTAAAGATTTTGTTGTGATTTAGTCAGGGTTAAAGCTCCAGATCTTCATTGTGTAGGACTAGGGGGAATTTCAGCTTTCATTTAACATGAGACAGTGTTTTCTAGCCCCTATAGTTGATGATAAAAACTTGGAAATGTGTCCCCAGAAAACCATAGACTCCAAATTCCAGCAGGCAAATAGAAAGTTCTCCCCCTTCTCACCCCTCCCTATGCAAGCCAAATTATTTTTAAAGTTCAATATTTAGAAACCATCTTTGCAACTATTGAACATTTGGGTCTGGCAATCTCCCTTTGCTTTGCCTCCCTCCTGGCATGCAACCTTTCCTCACAAGCTAAGATTAAACCAAGAACCAGGAGAGGTTCCCCAGTTTGACCGATACTGGATTGGAGGGAGTGAGACAAGCACTGAGCAGGGAGTTCAGACTCCCTGAACATTGAGGCAGAGGAGTTGCCCCTCCTGGAACGACTGCCGAGGATGAAGTTGCAGGCTGGCAGCCTGCCGCCGCACTGGGAGAAATCCAGGGAGGGTTTATGTCTGTGGTACCGAGAAATGCGGCGGGCCTCGCTCCAAGGAAAGAAGGAGAGTCAGCTTCGCTGCCAACAGAATTAGGGCTCTCTTCCAGCATTCAGAAACGTACATACTTTTATATATTTGCCACATGGCTTTGCTGCGGAGCAGCACATGTGTTGTGGCTGCGCAACGCTGAGTGAAAAGAGCACCCAAATTGAGAGGCGTTGTGGGTGGGGAGGTGGCACCGGGTAGCACTGGATGGGTGGGTGGATGGACGGATGGATGGATGGATGGATGGATGGATGGATGGATGGATGGATGGATGGATGGATGGATGGATGGATAGTACCACCTTAGGTAGTACCTTAGGCTGAGGGAGACAGCTAAAAACACTCATCTTCTGCCAGCCAAAGAAAAGGTTTGCACCTGCCTGCCTTTGTGCAAGAGCAGGAGATCCATTACCAGCACTGATCAAAGATGCTAGGAAAGGTGTAGACTTCATTTTCTTTCCCTGATTTTGTTACTGTCATTATATGCACTGGTGTTGCTGTCTGCAGCACAAAAGCCTTAATGGAGACCAGGCCCCATTGAATCAGGCAACAAAACCATAGGAGATAATCATAAAGAGCTTACATTAAAATCTGACAAGAGGGGAAAGGGTAGAAGGAATGAAACATTATAATTCCAATCTTAGATTCCCAAAGTCCCACAGTAGTGCCTTAACTATAAAAAACATCCCTCCTCCTATGACTTTAGTCAACGGGGGGGAAACCATTGAAAAATCAGGCCCTGTTTTCCCACTGCTCTCCTGAAAACAATCCACAACATAATTTCCACATAATCCACAGCATACATTTGTGCTTAAGAGGAAAAATTCTATAAAAGGGGATGTTCTCGATGAACATGCCTATGGGTCATGATTAGCCTTGGAAAACAAGAAGGCAATTTAGGGAGAGTCGGTTACGAATGCAAAAGAAGGTTTTCCTTGTCATAACCATAGCTAGTATTTGCTCAGCAGAGAAGCAGGTGACACAAGACAATCTGCATGCAGCCAAAGGCTGATGGAAAGCTTGTTTGTGCTCAGTGTGCTAGAGAAGTTGTTCGGGAACAGTTACGTAAAGATTAGCCCTGTAACGCTGCCAAATACTTTGTGTTATTATGTGCTGTGTTTGTGCCAGGCAGCCCCACATGTCAGAGCTGCCTCACAGGGCAGTTTTAACATGCACACCCACATTTTCAGAGTGCTCAGAAGAATAATAAAGCCATGGAGGAACCAACTCTGACCTCGTTTGCATGGCTGCCGCCGCCGATTCCCATCAGCTTGTACTTGCCTGAGTGCAACCAGTGTAGAGCCGGAACGGCACACCCATTGCATTTTGGAGATGGCTGTCCTCGCCTCCCCTCCTCCCCCTGACCCATCATGTTTCCTCAGAGAATCCCAGCTGCATGGATAAAAAAAAGTAGCAAGTCAACCATGTGGGAGCATACAAATTTAATGTCGGCTAAAGAGAAAGGCTGTCTAAATAACACAATGGTTGGAGTTATGCAGGTCATAAGTCTAGGGAGTAAGGAGCTCACAGTGTTTCTTTTCTTTTCTCCCTTGCTCAGTTTTCTTCACAAAAGTTCATTAAACAATGATTCCTTCCCCTTTAAAAATTTATGAATGAATGATGTTTTCATGAAAATGAGAGAGCAAAAAGCACTGGCCGTAGCCAGGCTCAGCACAGACTGGCACTCTGCAACCTCCCCCACGTGCCCTCCTCTCTCAACCTGACCCAAAACACTAGGCCCCATGACGTCTGCAACCTCACCGAGGGAGAGACTTGACAGTGATGTGAACAGGTCTTACATATGTGAGACATACCTGTCCTGGCAGGGAGGGGACATGGAGCCAAAGACACAGCGGAAAACATTGCTTCATCAGTCCAGCAAACTCCTTTCAAGTAAAAGCACTATGCCACTGCCACAAAGTAAAATAAGAATCTGTATGCAAATATAGACCTCCTTATTTAAACTAGTATCAAAAGTGGCACCATCCTCTTCCAAGGCCTGGACATAGCTACATCAGTGTAGCTTGCCTCATAACAAAGGAGCAATAAATAATCAACAGTAAGGACAAGTTTTTATACAGCCCTCTTTATGGGCAGGTTTCCAGTACTTTACAAAATAGAAAGCTATTCTTAGTTTCCCTCTCATATTCTCTATCTCTACAGAATCACTTTCTCCCTTTTATTCCTTTTTTTTTTTAATTTTAAGTATATTTTCTATTTTTATTTCTCTACTGGATCTTCCTTCTTTTTATTAATTTTTCTTTTCCCTCCTCTTTATTTTCACTTAGCTTCAGTTTTGGACTTTTTGTAGTTTAAGTTTCTCTCCAATTTCGTAATATAATACCTCTTTTCATTAGTTTGTATTTCTATGTCCCCTCCTTTCCATTCTTTGCCTATCTACTTGCTCTTTCCCTATATCTCTTCCTCTTTATCCTCTGCCTTCTCTCTTCATCCCCTGTGATGGTGATTCTTCTCCTTCCCAGCTCTGTTCTAGCCTTCTTCTGACATTGTGTTCCTTACTGTAATCATTTCACACGCCCCATTCCCTTTCTTTTCTTTTTCTTATTTATATAACTTACCACAACAGCGCCTAGAGATCTAACCTCGACTGTGCTTTCACCACCACCACCATCCTCCTTCTCAGTTATCTGTTTAAACTGCAAGGGACATTCCCTGCCTCAGACATCTTTGCTTTCCCAGCTCTTGTTTTTACTTTTGTAGATAGAGTCTGGGTGGTAATGGAAATGTTAGGATTAGCTTGTCCTTCCAGTATGTTGGGGAATAGGTTTTGGCTTCAAAGGCAGCCTGCTCTGGAGCCTGAAAGGAAGGGGTCACACCACAACATGGCCTCCAGGAAGAAAGCCGACTCATATTTTATAAAGTACCTGCCAGTTTCAAAGGACACAAACTCCTTCAACAGCTCCAGCTTTTCTGTGGTCATATTGACTGGTGACTGTAGAGAGTAAACAAGCAGATTCCAGACTGCCTTAAGGGACTGGGTGGCTGTCATCAGCAGTACTCTTCTCTAGGATTGCCCTTGAGACAAAGACTGCAAGTGAAGATATCTGGGCACACCTGGCACAGAAGACTCCTCCTCCATAAGGACAATCCTGCTGGAACAGGAGACAAAATGACTCAGAGCACCTCCTGGTTGGAAAGTGAGACATTTTCCTAGGTACTTTTGAAGAGGTAAGTCTGATAATAATTAGGTAAAAAAAACCAAACAAACCCAAAAACAAACTAAAAAAACCCCCACATACTACAACATCGTGGAGTTTATGGAATGCAGCGGGAGTACTTCAAGCTGCTTCTTACCTGTGGTAAGGTATAGTTTTTTTGGAACCCCACAACTCACTGAGTAGTGTTTTCAGACAGCAAATTTTGGCCTTAGGAAACTGAATTTTTTTTGTGGATTTCCATGTCTTTGAGAAACTAAACCTCAGAGCTTTGCTGGAGGGGAATGGTATGCAGGACCTTGACAGAAGAGACAGCACCTGCTTCTTTCTAGAAGGATAAATCATAGATGATGAGTAGTTTTACCACCAAAGGAACCAGGACAGGTTGAAATTCTTTTACTTTGACAGACTGCATTGTGTGTCATAAGTAAGAGAGGTCTTCAGTCTAGAGGGCTGTGAAAATCAGAGGAACAAAATGAAGAAAAGGAAGACATTTGGAATGACATAAGGAAAAAAGTGGCTGCTGGAACTCTGAAATGAGGTGGGGTGGGAAGCGGAGGAGAGATGCAGAGAGCAGAAGGAAATTGAGAGAAGTACAGTTGTTTAAAAAACTGCTACTTGTGGGGGGAAATATCCAAAAGCTGGTCCTGCAGTTACTGGGGTTTTTTTCCTCTTCCTTTAATTTTTCTTTCTTTCATCTTTCATTTTTTGAAGGCAAATGGATCATAACCCATTAGTGTACCCTCATCAGATCTCTAGCCATGTACATGGTTATGACATGGTCAGAATATTTTGGACACAAGAGCTAATAACACTGACATACATTACATCAGCTTGTATGTTTTCAGTCACCAATATCTCTCACAGGCTTGTTCCATCCTCAGATGCACATTGTATTAACTTGGCTGCTTCCACAAGCTTCCACCTTTTGTTTTGGCATCAAATGATAGATATTTAGACACTTTCCACACATATCTCAGAGGCTAAATGGGCTTCACCCAAAGCTACACTGTCTGGCCAGTAGCAAAGACACTTTTTTTGATATCAGAATTATCATTCCTGTTTTGTATAATAATAATAATGGCCAGTCTTCGCGAACGAAGAACCGGGGAAGGTCTTTACACCTTCCAGCCTGCGCATTGGATTTTTTAGGTGAGACACAGTGTGCGCAGAACTGAGCCCACCCTTTAATCCTGAGGTTCATCTGCCAGGGCCAAGCGAGCTTGGACAGTGGCAGCGAGGTCCTCAGGACGTAGATGGATTGCCTTACAGGGCTAACGAGCTCCATCTGCCCGGGGAGTGGCCCCGACCAGGAATCAAACCCAGGCCTCGGTGGTGACAGCGCTGTGTCCTTATCCTCTAGACCACCAGGGGTTCCCTGTTTTGTATAGTATGTGTGAGTTTTACCCAGGAATTTTGAAGACCAATAAACATCTTGGGAGCAGATCCACAGTTATCCTATAGATCAGAACTATGGGAAGAGTGGTTTTTTTGTTTTGTTTTGGATTTTTTTTTTTTTTTTGGTGGGGAAAAAGTTTTATACTAATACAACAATGTTTGATGCCACTAGCAGGAATATGTATTCATGCTGCGCATCCTTAGCTGTATAAAAAATAGATCAAGAGGGGATTTTTTTATTATTTTGGAAAGAAAACGAGAAAAAAAGAATGAAACTTAGTATGTTTGAACTGTTTGTAAATTTTTAAATATAAAACCCCAAAAACTCCATATCCCTATCAACCTGTAGCTCAAATTATTAACTTTGCATAGAGTATTAAAGGAAGCACAGTTATTACTGCACTCAGGAAATAGTGATGGATGGGGAAAGAGGAGGGGAAAGACTATTATTTACATGTACGCAAGTTCTGACATAAAAATAGGGATTTTGTCTGTTAAATCTTGATGTGTGCAAAATCATAGTCAGGTCTAAACGCCTTAGTCATGAAGGGGGTTAAAAAAAGAGAATATTTGATAATAATGTGAATTAAAAAGGCAAGTTAGTTTAAATTTCTGTTTGGTAGGGCCTGAGGCCTACAACTCCAATGGGAATACACTGTAGCCGGAGGGCTGATGAATGCCCTTAATGAAGTTGGACAACCTGGAATACATGCATAAAATGATTTTAAATATTGATATGATGTCATTGTGTGACTGAAGTTATTGAAATGTTCATTTTCAGAGCTAGACAGGTTGTGTCTAATTTATTGTGGGGAGGAGGAATGATTATTTACATTTTTTTAATGTAGCAATAAAACAATTATGGGATTTAAGGAGAGAGAAAATATTTATGCTTTTCAAAGAGCAAAAATGCATGTTGCAATGGAAATGCCTTAGAGGAGCTCGTACCAGCAGATGTTAAGAAATACGCCTTCCCTTTTTTCCTTCATGATAATTGAGGTAATGCATTCATAAAGTATGTAAAGTAAAAGGGCCCTTTGACCAATGTTAATTATATTTAACCTGCTCTATGTATAGTGGAAGAAAAAGCTTAAATATATCACTGGGGACAACTTACTCACCCATATATTCTGGATGTATCTATTATAACATTTCCATGACATTGCCTGGTTTTCAGAAAAATTCTTACCGTGAAGAAGAGGAGACGTGGTGTTATAATGGTACGTTCAGTTCCGTTGTGATATGAAAGTTTTTACGGAGAATGCCTCAGGGCAGCTGTCTGCCTCGTGTGTTCAGTATTACGGCTGTATAACACACTGAGGTGGAAGTGTATTAAAGGCAGAGGCACTGCAGTCTGCTCAAGGTTGCTGATGTTAAGGTCCAATCCTGCTGATCCCCAGACCACCCAAAAAAAAAAGAAACTCTTTGCAAAAATTGCCTAGGATACTTCCTTCACTTGTTCCTTTGTTCCTAACTGATATTCATCCCTACCTGAAAAGAAAAAGAATTAGATTTCATTTTAACTCTAGTGTAAACTGGAGCAGCTCTCTTATACAGGGAGTCATTTGGGGAGTGATTTCCTGTTTCTCTAAAGTGTAAGTTCAGCTTGATCTGCACTTATGACATGTGCTAGCAAGCAGGAATGGAAACTTTCACATCTCTCTAGTCCCATGCCCACCTATTACATCAGTGGTTTAAAACAATTTGGCATAGTTAAGCATATGCCTAACTCAAAGCATCTTATTGAGGGTGTTTCTCTGCACAAAGATGGGCAACTTCATGCTGAATCATTACCAGTATGACTACAGTGTAACATCAAAAAGGTCCTTGAAAGGAGATCAGAAACACTGTGCTCTCATGTTCCACTTAACAGATCACACACATCAGAAACACTGACTATGATACAGGCAAAGTTTTTTCTGCACCCAGCCTCAAGGTAAGCTCCAGAACGGGCAGAATGCTTTCAGGAATGCAATGGTAAGATTCACGGAGAAGCTCTCTTCCCCTGAACATCCTTCCTCTTCCTGCAGTGTATATATAAAGGATGGGCAAACAACACAGAGGGAGGAAAACCTTGAAGCCTGAACCCAGTCATCAAATACAAAAACCAGCTAAAAAAGGTAGAGAGAATGAAGGAATAGCTGAAGACAAAGGATATGTGAGACATTTACAATTTTTAATGAGGAAGATAAATGATTGAGGAGGACTTGACAGAGACGTGTAAGGTCAAAACTGCCCAGTAGTAGCACACAAGCATAGATTGCACCTCTTCCCACATTATCAGAAGGAAGGGGCACCCAATAAAGTGAGCAAAAAACACATTTACAACAGATAAAGCCAATTTTTCCACAGAGGACATAATTGTATAAATTTTCAGCTGCAACATGACTACAAGAGACCAAAAAATTAATAGATTTTAAAATATTAGAGAAACTCGTAGAACATAGCTTCCTAAGTTTGGATATAACCTCTGATGCAGGAAATTGCTAAGCCATTGATTGTTGGGGAAAAAAAATCACTTTATATATCTCCTGTTTCCTCTTCTTTTCCCTTACCCATCCATTCCTGTTAATGCCAGATAGTAAACAGTGCTAGAGAGGCTGCCCAGGCTCTTTAAAAGGTGTACAAGGTGCATACAACCTTCAGACATGTATCAGTACATCTCTACCAGCTGGTCACTAAAAAGTGAACTGATTCTTGGCATCCTCAATACATTTCATCCAAATGGGAGTAACTGCCCAGGGAGAGTGAGCTGGAGACCAAGAGCACAGCAGAAAAAAAAGTATCTCCCCAGGCTCACTCCTGGTGCACGTGTGTGAGCCTCCATGTCCATGCATGCATAGTTCATGTATCCTCATCTTTCCTGAACAGCCATATTTTACAGCTCATTTCAGCAACTATTTACTTCTTGGTTTTACATCACATGTGATACAGTTATTTAAAACTAATTTCAATTAAGGAATGGATCAGATCTCATGACAATTCCAGCCACCCTCTTTTCTGAAGTGATTGCCCTGGAAGATGCAGTGTTTGGATCTCAATTTGGTAATTGAACAGTCAGACTATGCGATTAGACTATATCAAATTAGCCACCATTTACCAGCTGACACCCCCAACTAATGCCTCCTACCACTAATTAACTTTACTTCCACTTCCTTTAATGTGTCTACCTGTTTTCAAGTCGTTAACTGGCTTTACATGCCTTTCAGCTTGGTCTTTCTAATAAACATCCTGCATCCCTCCTGCTCTTTACCTATCCCTACCAGCATCAGTCCTCTCTTCTTCCACTTCTCTTTTCTCTTTTGTCTTGTGTACATTTCAATTCTTAAACTTCATCTTTCAAAGATACATGGAGCATCATTTTGGCTACTATACACTGAAACATTATGAGAAAATTTACTGTGAGAAGGCAGGTGAATGCTGCCTTTGAGTGGAAGGGTGTCCCCAAGACAAACAAAATAACCTGGGCTGACTGAGTGGTCATAGTGAGAGGTCACAACTCACTCTTTGAGTGCACAGAGCTTCCTAAACTTCACCTGCTCAGGTTGGAGGGGTAGAGCCTGGCCAGCAATAGAGAATCATGCTTGAGTCCTGCACATCCTCAATTCATCCTTATTTAACATGGCCACTCAAAAATACTGCCTCTCCTATGCCTGTCCCTTGCACTGTCCCTATGCACTGTCCATGTGCATGAAGCAGAGGTGAGGCAACCCAGAGAAGGAAACTTCACCTGGGACAGAGCACTCCTGCCCAGAAGGTGTCCCCTGTTTGGTTTGAGTCTTTTTAGGATAATGAATATCACTTACCATTCATAGGAAGTTTGACTATAAAATACACATTGCTACAAAAACCCATATACATTAGCATTTTTCACTGCTAATATGGGATGCAAAGAAATTGTAAAAGTACTGCAGCAAGTATAACTTTTCACAGAAAGAACATAAGATGGAAAGAAACCTCTTTTTTTTCTTAAAAAAAAAACCAAAAACCACATACACAAAACAAAAATTTGAAATGCTTCTAAATATCAAGATTACTTTAAAAATATTGTAAGATTTCTAGAATAGAAATGTGATCTTAGCTGTCTAAAATTGCATTCATAAACCAGAAAAGTAACAGTGTTTTAATGCCCTTAAAATTGGAGGAATAAAATTTAATTCATTTGTTCAGCTGAAAAAATGCCTGACTACAATTGTAATTCAGAGTAAGTGAAAATATATTTCAATTCACATCTAACTCTTTAACATCTTTGTATTGTAACATATACAATTCCAAAATTATGCAATGTAGTTTTTTCCTGTTTTACAGAACAACTGAAAAGCTTTCTACAGGAAGGGTCAAAGCAAAATTCTCATTCCTAAGCTTCCTAAAGAACTGTATTCACTCAGTTGATCTTTTTATATGTGTATAAAAATCACCTCTTTATTTGTTTTCTGCTAACCAGTAATCATCATTAGGAATGATGGACAATAGGATTTGACTGAAGAGCAGCAAAATTTTTAGAATACATTTTCAAGGCTGATTTAAAAATCACATAGTATAATATATATTACAGCATATTGCCTAGGCTGCCTTACAAGAAATCATTGATACAACTGAGTAAGCCAGCACTGGCCTTGATGGAATAGCGTTGGCACAAAAGAAATAATGCAGTAATGCACTCCCAAGAATTGAGAGCTAATAGAAAGCAACATAATGGATATTACCCAGGATGTAATACCCTTATTCTCATACATACCACTTCATTTCACATAAGGATGCAGACAAGCTCAGAAGAGAACTTGGGGGAGGAAACAGGGGGGAAGAGGAACAAAGATTTGTCCATGAACAGATGAATCTGATTCACCAACAAAACTTCTCAGGCCCAAGTGCAAGGAACAGATTCACTACACTAGGCAAGAATTTTAAGGAACTATCTGAAGTTAACCAGTTTTCCAGCACTCCAGGTCTGCCCTTCAGTTTTGGTCCTCCTTTACTCTTTGTCACTGCTTTTATTACTACTCTCCTCTACTTTTGTTCCTCCCTTCTCATCCTTGAGCAGGATAGGCCCATAATGGTAAATGTCTGAGGGCAGTAACCCTAGAGATAGATCTGAACTGGTTCAAACAACTATTGTTCACTTCTGAGACAACTGGTTTGATCTAGACAATTTAGCTAAAGAATGTTTGGGGGACTTTGATCACTTTCATTACACTTGTTTTGCTGTTGTGAAGCAGTCCTACTGTGCTATAACTTCACTAGGGTGAAATAGCCCTTACCCCATAGCTGGCAGCAAGTGCTCCTGGCCAAGAAATGCAAAATTACACTGAAAGATGGAAGGACAAGTTTCTTGGTCTTTGTAAGTTCCTATATTTTCTTGTGTCCCAACATCTGTCCTGTAAAAAACTCAGATTTTTGAATCAGTGACTTCAGAAACTTAGTTTAAAATTGTCACTCATTTACTACCCTTTCACTGAAATGGTTCCTCTGTGTGTGTATGTGTGTGTGAGTGCCACAATCTGAATTTTTTCACGCTGTAGAACACAGGTCTGCATCTCTGTTGTCCTGCATCTTCAGGCAGGCATTTATATCACCAGGATGCAGATGCTAAACAGTACTATTGTTATCAGGCACTGTCTTATGCCCACGCTGTACTCACCTAAATGACTTCATAAGATGCACAGCAAAGGACAATCAGCCCCAGGATTCTGGGCAAAGTACATACCTCTCCATTCTGCCATTGATTTGTCAGGAGATGTATACTCAAGTAGATGGTTCAGAAGAGGATCCTTTAGGAAGAGTGTGGTCAGATTGACCTCACTTTCACTGAGCTGACAGCCTTGTGAAGAAAGTTAAACTGAATATCAAAATCATCAGCAAAAACGTCCTCTTTCTTTGATTGTACAGTTTAAGAGGAGCCATTCGAGCTCAATTTATTCTCTACACAGGAACTTCATTGATTATCTCAGACATTCATGCAGGAAGGAAGATGAGATAAGAAAGTTCTTTTTTTTTTTTTTTTTAAGTGATTGTAAGATGGAGAAAACTGCTTTGTGAGTGTAATATATACCGTAAAGTTCCCTTTGTATAATCTGCTACTGAAAAGTGAAAAGAGTTTACCTTTTCTGAACAAAAGAAACATTAGGGATGGGCTGATGATTACCAAGGGCAGAGAGATGAATACTACTATGAGGGTATATATTCAGAGATAAGATTAGCATACAAAAAATAAGTTTTCCTAGGAAAAATATTATGGAGGTTCTCCAATTGTCTTGCACTGTCAATCACTAGCACTGGGAAGACAGACTGATCACTATTCATTCTCTCTTTTTTTTTTTTTTTCCAAAGGATATTCTGGTTTGATCTCAGGCTACCAACCACAATAGGGATTTCCACTGAATTTGAGGGGGAATCAATCCTGATTCTAGAGTGCTGCCATGAATGGAGATGGGTGTTCAGTTATGTTCGACTAAAGTCAAACGGACACTTCACCAGTCCTGCTCCGGTAGAAACTGTGGGACTGCAATCTCAGACTCTGGGAGCACATGGAGGCACTGCATGGCTGCTTCCCTCACTGGTAGATTACTGGAAAGGGTGAGAAGGCTGTATGTGTTTTTATCTGAACTTTGATGCTTGTAGTATGAATTGAATGAATCAAGTATGACCATACCCTGGCACGGTCTCTGCTCTCAAGTCATTTGCTCGAAAGCATCTATCCCCTTCACAGAAATCACCTCACTTCCCAAGGAGTCAAAGCAAGCACTTTCACATCAGGACAGTTCCTGTGAATTGACCGACACAGAAACTTTATGGATTTCGTGGGCCCATTTACGAGCACCAAAAAAATCTTCAAAGGCAGCCTCTTATGCAGGCAAGCTTTTATGGTCACACACTTTGAACCAGCTGTTTCAGCTGAGGACAACTAAAAATTGTGTGGGAAGAAACTGGAGCGGACAACAAGGCTCAGTCAAAATGACTTTGTGCTTTTTTGATCTCAGGATTGCTCTGTGTCAGTCTTGTCCTCCGGTGCAAGCTAAAGTGACATGGATCAGTCATGAGTGGCACTAAAAAGATGTTACAATTTGTGCTTTTGTTCAAACACCTCTGCTGTCAGCAGCTGAGGCCTGGCATGGGGGCCCCTAGAATAGCTGTACCAGAAAAATAGCTGCACTGCAGCCCTCCATCGCCAACTGAGAAGCCTTTAAGTCTCCTTTACAAAATACCTGGAAAGAGAGATTAATCTCACCCATATCTTAAAACAAAGAGAATCTCTAATGTCACTGCTAGACAAACATGAAACAACCAGCAGAATCTTTCTTACTTCACAGGTCATTTCAGCAGGGTCACGGCAGAGAGCTGGGCGTGGCTACTTCAAAAATTAACAGCTGCAAAACCAAGTGGAAGCTTGCCTCAGGGAGGAGCTAAGCAGATCAGCATGGGTACACCGTCTCCTCTATACCTGCTTATACTGGTGTTAGATTTTGATGTAAGTATAGGCTACAGAGCAGAGAAGCAAGGAACTTTTGAATTCTAACATCTTCTCTTACATGAACCCCTTTGGCCTTAGGCAAATTTCCTAACTTTTTGGCTTCTATTGTTTATCCTCACAAATGCAAATAAAACTCTGCCACCTATGTCTTATTAGTGCTGAATGTTTTTATACTACTATTGATTTTAACAACAGATTTATGCAAAAGTAGTATTTCCCAGAAAGAGGTTGCTGCATCGTGACACATCTTTTGAAAGTTCAGTACAAGGTAGAATATTCACATTTTGCATTTCTCTAGCAAATGCATGCAGGGTAGGATGCTTTCTAATATCTCCCAAATGCTCTGAAGCTGACAAATCAAGCATTATTAAATAGACACTTTAAAAAAATTACTCAGCTGCTAAACCAATCACTGTAGGTTGCAGCTCAAAATGAAGTTGGAAATCTGCACCTTTTTAATAAAACAATCTGCTTGAGAGCTGATGATATTTGGTTATGGAATTTATCTGTAAATATAATTAAAAATTCAACGAGAGAGTGCTCTGAACTGAGGGGTAAATATTCAGCACGATGCAGAGTGCTCAAGCTACATGATTCCCATTATCGTTAATGGGAGTCCTACAGCTAAATCCCTAAGCATCACGCTAAAAATTTACCCCCTAGTGTTTGCAGATGGAACAAAAGGATTATTGTACATACCAGCAGAAAATAAAGTTACCACTGACATTTTGACCGGAAAGCTTCCATCGGGATTGATCAGTGAAAGACTTAGCCTACTAATTCCCTCACAGACTGTTTCTTTGGGGTTTCTCCCATCTGAAAAGGCATTCATGATTTTTATTTAATTCACTTCTATTTACTGGGTTTCATGTCATTATATTTCCCAAATTCCTCTCCTTCTGGCTTCCTACCAGAACACTTCTCTCTGTTTCACACCAGGTTTCCTGGGTTCAGTGCGCACAATTTCAGCTCCCTGAGCCTTAAACATAATGGACATAAGAAAAGTCCATATGCCAATGACCTTTCAGCTGAGTCAGCTGAGTGTCCAAATTTATCCGTCAATAAATGCTGCAGGTGACTTGGGGGTGATTAAAAAGTTGAGGGGGGAGGGGAACTCACACAAGTGACAATTTATGGTTTGCACTTTCTGCTCTTTGTGAGTTGGGGCTGGCTACAAGGCTACCAGCTGTGAGATGTCCCTAGCCCTGTTGAAATCAGTGACAATTCAGGAGTTTCAGCCTGATCCTGCCAAAAGATTTAACAAGCACCAATTGATTAGGTATGGGCTGGAGCAAAACCATTCAATCCATTAACTTTCCTAGGTGCTTTTTGATAACATTTTTTTTTTAAATAATGGAAACAATGCTTTTGATCCATCCTTAAAAAATATATATATATGTCTATATATCTATACACACACACATTCATACCAAAATGAGAGGAAACCTGTCATTCCTCTAACTGCCATTCTTGATTTCACATATTTTAACTCAAAAATAGGCAAAAGAATTTGTTTACCATTTGTAGACCATGCTGCAATCCTGAGTGAATTTTTATGGGTGATTTTAAAGCCCTCAGCAACAAGGGCTTATCATGGAAACACTGATAGAGCGTTATTATAGTGCTGGTCATAAATACAGTGCAACTTCATTTTATATAACATTCTTCATACACAGTGTCACAAAATATTTTACAGTAAGGATCAATTGAAAGCTAAAGCAAAGGAAAAGACAATCTGAAGGCGAAATTTCATTGACTTTAGCAAGGGGGAAAGAATTCCTTTCAGAATTACACAAGTAAAAGTGCAAGATTTCTTCTGACAGAACTTGGTCTAGAAAGCTTTTAAGAGGCTGAGAATGCATATATAAAGTCTGTCCTTTTCTCCAAAATTCAAGATTTCAATTCCTAGTTCCACTCTTTAACTTCACATATTTGTGAGGCTCCATTACATATCTTGGCAAGCTCCTTCGTTAAATAGTCTGGCAGGATCAGGCTTAAAGTCCTGAATTGTCATTGATTTCTACAGGGCTAAGGGCACCTGACAGCTTGTAGCCTCATAGCCCCGACCCAAGAAGAGCAGAAGGTGCAAAGCAGCAAAGAATGAAGTCGCTTGTGTGAGTTCCCCTCCCCCCTCCTCAAATTTTTAATCACCCCAAAGTCCCCTGCAGCATTTTATTGCTGGGTAAATAATATAATGAAAAAGTGCCTACATGACACAAGCCACATGGGCACAGACAGCTATTAAAACTGAAATGATTTATTTCGTAACAATCCGAGGTAGCACACTTTAACTCTAGGTATAGCAACCCCTCCATTTCTGCTTGCCTCATTTGCATAGGTAATTGACAGCTTGTTAACAGCTCATTAGGAACACTGAAAACCATGTGACAGATACAAACCTAGTGCTAGAGGGGAGAAAATCTGTGAATTACAATATATTGAAAACTCAATCAGATTCAGAATTACAGGTCACAACACAAGTTGGTTATTTTATTAGGTTAAAAAAAAATTAAAAGGTTAACATACCATTTTTCGACCTGTATTTTTAAGATAGCAGACTACAAGGTAATTAATTAAGAATCTGATTGTGAAGTGAGCTACTCTCCATTGCCATGGGCAGGTTTAGGAGTGCTACTATGTTAATACAGTAGGACAAATAATAATTGCTCAGAATTATTAAAAAAAAAATTAAAAAGTCTTGACACAGTACTCAGTTCTAGTTTGGGAATATACCTTTCTCAAGAAAGCAAGTATATTCCACACACTGCAATTTAATATTCTGTAACTGAGAAAAATGTGAGGAATAGTTTGATTTTAGCCTATAAAAAGAAGATAAGTGTTCTGATTTACACACTCTTACTATCCGTAAATTATGATGATGCTTTTTTTTTTAAGGACATTTAAATATAAACAGTGCAAATAACTTTTTGTATTAAACACACAACCCCCATAATCTTGCTTTTCTAGCACTGTTAGCAGAAATACAGTAATGTGTAGAAATAAAATTATCCTCTTGCAAAAACTCTCCCTTTCCTTGAAACCTGATATGGATTCCCTGTAACTTGAGTGACATTTGCTGATGAGGACAGAGCTGCCCAACTGCATGCTGGTATGTAGAGGAAACTTTTCAAAATAACAGTAGTTTATAGATTCCTCCCTCATCCCTCTGAAAAATACATAAACATAATGTGATCAGATCTAAACTTCTGACTATTTAGCAAAAGAAACAACAATGTTAAGGTGTAGGATTATCAAAATCCTCTAGTGCTTGTTCGAATGGAGGGTTGTGCTGTTTTAGTTCAAGAGGTGCAACTGTTGCAATGTGGATGCATATGTTATTTAGGTAAGTCCCATAAAAATAACTTCTGATAGAGTTTCTTATCTGAAATTGTGGATCTACTTTGCTACTATGAATATAACTGTGTGACTACAGTACTCTAGGTGGTGGGGATAAAATCTCCTTGTGTAGACATGGTTCAATAGCAATTAATGAATCCCTGACCAGTGATACAACGAAAGTTGTGCTTGTGAGTCACTTCAGCACTTTTGAAAGCTCCATCTTTAGTCTTCATTATGAGTAACGCCAACAAGGCTGTTGTGCCCCCTGTGTTAATTGCACTGACTCCTGCACCAGTGAGGTTACTTTGTTGTAATTACAGCAATATGAACTTCTAACACGCTCCAACGGTATAAAGAGAACTTTACACATGGTACAAATGACCCAGATTTACACTGAGCTTAGGCAAGCCATGATTCACATACACTGAAGAAAAATTAGCTTGTTTTTTGCCCTTGAGCCCGTATCAACAGAGGCATTTTTTCTACAGAAAAAGCTGGTGCATGACTGGTGAGAAGTAGCGGTGATGGAAAAGTGAGAGTTCAAGATCACAAACCAAGTCTTCATAACACAGCAAATAAAAAAGATGGTAAACTCACCACAGGTGAGAATAAGAAATTGGTAAAACCTAGGCTCCCAGACCAAAAATCAATGAATTTTACTTATATTTTCTTTTCTTTGACCATACCAGTACAAACAACAATGCAAATGCTGTGTTTGACAATAGGTCTCATACCTGAGTACTGAGGCAAAAGTCTTGAGAAAAAGGGTTTGATCTTGAGGTTTTCCCCGTACCATGCCTCGTTCCTGTATGTGACTCCTCTGGCAATGTTCTTTGTGGACTGGGCTTTGTTTTTAGCTGCATTTTTTCACCCTCCATGGTTTTTACATGTGAGAATCCCACTTTGGTTTGGTTCCTGTAGGGGAAAGACAAATGCTGAAAATCGGTAACTACTTTCAAAATGCAGATCAGTTTCCAGTTAGGCTGGACAGAATTGCAGATGAAATTCTGGGAATATATTCTTTTTCTGTATTAACTACTCAGTCAAGCCTTATAAGCAGATGAGATGATTAAAATGAAGTTTGAACATTTTCTGTAGATTAATTCTCTGACTTATGACAAGAGTCTTCTAGTTTTCATTAACTTAAGTGCCATTTCCTTAGGACTCTTATTTTTACAGTTTCTAATCTACAGCTTTGTAATGACCTGGTCTCAGGAACATGTTATGCTATATTTCCCTTCCCTCAGTCCTTGAGCAAGAGGCATACAGGCTTTTAAAAAAAGGAAACGGTCCATCTCACTTTGGCTTCCATTTTGTGAGCATATGAGATATTGTATTTTGCTACCGAGAGTTCTTGATGCTGACTCCATAGCAGCAGTCCTCTTGGCTGCTTAACAAGACTTCAGGTTTCAGTGTCATTGGCAAAAAGTCTCCATCCAGCTCTTGAATAGCTCGTTATTCTTGGAGTACAGCCGTACACCTTTCCTTACAGAGATTATGTTGTCCATCACTTCTGTACACTGCTGTAAACTAAAGGTTTATTTCCAGAGTGCCAACCAACCACAAACAAGCTGCTGTGGCAGCCAGGTGTTCAAGTGAAGTACTGCACTTGGGGGAAAAGAAAAGAAGCCTCTTTAGGAATCATGGGGTGGAGTTTTGGGTTTGCACCTGGGTGACCCTGTTGTTTTGAGCAAAAGTAAGTCATTCATCTGTTCATATCATGAGCTCATAGAACAGCATCTGTCCTCTAGTATCTTTATACAGCCCTCACCACAGTGGCAAGTGCATTTATTCCCTAGCTTCCCCCTGGCGTTTCAGTTTCCAATTGTGATTTTAGGGTGACCTTAATACACAGATAATAAATACCAGATTAATTTTTTTCCAGCTCTTTCCTGTCAACATACATTTTTATGTTTGATTATTGACAACAAGATTTATTAAAATATATGTATAAAGTTAACTCCTGCTATCTCTTCTAGTGCAGCACTAAGTAATAAAAACATTTATATATAGTCTTCTAAGGGCAGTACTCCCTGCTGTCAGTTTTACAGAATCACTACTGAAGACATCTTCTCTTTTTTGCATGGTTGGAATGTACGTGTGAGTGACATTGTGTATTTTTAGCTCAATGCCCAATGCACTTCACCAGGTTGCTAAACTGTGTCTGGGAGAGGAAATCAGAGGAAAAGAAAATGCACAATTAAAAGCAATTAATTCAAAATTTCAAGTCCATTCTTCAGGTATCCAAATTCTTTTCACTGTAATATGTGCAAAGCCTGGGTGAGATAGAGTTCCTTCAAAGCTTGGGAAATAAGACTAGATTTCAATACTGACTGATGAATTAATTAAAAAAACAAATGAGCACTTCCTAAGAAGATCTGAACATCCAAATTTGCAAAAGCCACAAGATATCTTGCAATGTCAGAAGTCACATTTTAGGTTGTTTTTTTTTTTTTTTTTTCGAGGGGGGCTGGATTCAATGGTGCAGCAAATTTTGCATGTGTTCTTTCATAAATTACGACATCATCAAATCAATTTTACAGAGTTACACTCTACAGACAGCTCCCATTTTGACTCTGAGCGCCTTGCAAAGTACAGCAGTTCTTTCCTGAAATCTGAAATGAAAGTGTAACTAGAAATGCTGTGTTCTAGGAGTGAGAACAGTATCTCTCTGATAAATCATTCAAAACAAACTCTTTGAGTTACTATATCTATATAAGTAAGTTAAAAAGATAGTCAAATCCATTAGTGACATTTTCTCTAGATTATTATCTTACTTTTTGCTGTACTTCTACTGGACACTTCCTACATAAAATTGATTTACTTATAAGGTTCTAAGAACACTGCATATGAAAGAACAACAAAAAAGCAGAAAAAAAATGCCAAGTTGCAAATAAACTGCAAACAGGGAAAGGCTGTGAAAGTATATCTCTGAAGTAGTCCACCTACAAATATTTGAATATGTTCTTCAAAATGTATATACACTGGAAATACCTCTGTTTATTCTCACTAATATAGCTGGTTGCATAAATGTGTATAAAGGAATAGCCAGGTGTTCAAACGTCTTTCCAGCCTTTGAAAACATCACCATTCCAGTGAAGCTGAGTTAGCACATCTAATACATAGACAGATTTGGAAAAAAATACATATTTTTAATTTTTTTAACTTGCCATATAGATGCATCCTATCATGTGTGCCATAAATTAGAGCTAGAATATAATTTGCCCATTTTCATCCACAAAACTTCTGAGCCACTGCACTAAAGTTCCCCATGCCTCACTAAGCACCACAGGGGCATGTAAAACAAAAGCAGATGGAGCAAGCACATACATAGATTTGGTATGTATTAACACACACACAAAAAAGAAACACGAACAAATTTTAGCCTTTGGTAAACGGAGCCAAAACCAAGAAAAGTAACTTAATAAGACAGGTAAGATCAGTCAGGATAGGCTCCTATATCTTTATTTCTGCTCTAGAATCTAAGTTATTATTTCTTTCTTTAAGCTCCTTTTCCAACTCAAATTGCAATAGCAAAGTGGGAGTCACCATAGCAAACCTGTTCACTCACTTGAAAAGATCAGAATGAATCCATTTACCAAAATATCTCAAAACAATCCTATACTTTTCCATTCCCCAGGTGTTATGAAGTTATATGTATCTCTGGCTCTTTCCACCAAGCACACGGATAGTATGGTCTTAGGATCACAAAAGTGATAGTTTACTAGTTATTGTCTTCCACCAAACATGCATTATTATTTCAAAAAAGACTTCTTTACTAACTTAAAATGCATGCATATTTTTAGGATGGGTGTGTTTATGTGTATGAATTTATGTTGATGCCTGCATTATTGTTTATATGTGCATTTCTATTTCTACACAAAGGCACACAAAATCTATTCTTCGGGTACAAAGCTACAGTAAAACACCTTCTTTTGACATCACCTACGTGTAGAGACAGTTCCCTCTGTTACTCAGTTACACTGTTGATGGGCTGCCATTTTCTTTCAGTTCCCTTCTTGAAGCCTTGAAGGCTTCAAGAGCTATTTATTTAATATGGCAGGTGTGGAAAATCTAAAGCTCCTCTAGTTTCTTGAACATAAAGTTTTTTGTCTTGTCATCATTTGCTAACTGAGCTACAGTGAAGGGCAAATGTAATACAGAGACTGACCTAAAATTGGAGGATTATGTCCTATGAATATTTCAGACAACACAGATCACTGGACTGGGATATCTCCATCCAGAATTGTTCTTAGCTCCACACATCACAGCAGAAAGTCCTAATAGTGCTGTAGTGTATAGTTAGTGCTCATCAAGATTTTTTTTTTAATCTCTGCTTTTATTAGGGGCATGTCTAATTGAAGGTCATTTACCCCCTACCTGGGAACCCCTTGTGCACGTCTAAATGAAACAGTTCAAAACTCTGTCCTTTTCCACTTTCTTTTCTTTCAAGTAACGACAGGGTTAAATTGCTAATAGAGGTTTCATGAGGTCTGCCAGAGCCCACTCTCCAACACTTACATCTGTTCAACAATTATTACAGCATTTTTGTCATAAAAAATTCAACACCCTGAGTGTCGTGCTAGCAAAACCTGAAAATTTATGCAGTGAATAGAATAGCTAATTTCTCTGAGGAAATGCAGGGGGGAAAATTACAGATTTAACTTAAATTCTCAAGCACTGTAGAGCACACATCTGACTCCCTCTTTAGGTTTTGTCACCATGTATCATAAGTAGGAATACCGTCTACAGTAGATCAAGAAACCTTTGCAAAGCAAATTTATGCCTTCGAAGAAACAATGTTGTTTAAAACTCAGAAGGGGGTTGTACTGTATTCATCATTTTACCTCACAAAATCTCATTTAAATAATAAATTATTCCATTTATTCTCAGGATAGGGTTATTCTCTCACTACCTTTTGCTGTTACAGGGTGACATCCTTCACAGGGCAAGCTGCACCCTTCACAGGGCACAGGTAAACAACAGATATGCAGAGGCAAAAAGCTGGTAGAAAAAAAGCCTTCTGTCTCCTGAACTTTGTGTCAGGCTGCTCGATGTTTGTGGTAAAAGGAAAAAGAAAACAGAACCTGCCTCACTCCTCCATAAGACTAGGAATATGGATTTTATGCTAAAGCTAACGCTGCCTAGTTAAGATGCCAGTGGACTGGAACAGCATGCTAGAGGCTATAGCCTTCTATTCTCAAGGGCCAGACTCTTACTTCCAGTACCAGGGGTTCAGCCATAACGATAATTGCAGCCATGACGAGAGGGGAGCTCTTTCAGCATCACAAGAGCAACAAATAAGACAAATGGTTTGGGAGCGGAGGCCAGGGTCATTTTCAGCTCATAAGGTGCAAAGAGGAGGCTGGTTGAAGAGAGGACGAATACCACACATTCCCCTCCTCCAGGGTCTGCTCTGCTGGGATGACAAGAGCTGAACAAACGCTGCTGCTGCAGAGGCATTTGTATGTGAGTTCAGATAAAAACTCCAGATTGGCTTAAAGGATATTTGCAGACATTTTTGCTGTTTTTACATAAACAATATTAGTGCAATAAGCTTATGGAAGTATATGCTCAATCAAATGTCTATAGGGGCTGGGCCTGCTAGACCAGTCTTTCACTTGGACATCAGAAAACATGGGCACAAGCACCCAGTCATATCCCTCAGGGAGTTCATAGGGCCTGATTTGCTAACAGTAGAAAAAATATCCAGAAAATCATTGCCATTAAAAAGAAGCGCTAGATCAAGATTTCAAATAGTCAACATGCTCAAAACTGAGTTTGTGATTTTCAAACTGCCAGGTGATCAGAATTACAAGGATTTGGGGTATCCTCTGTAAGTGAAGGTATTATAGAATACAGGGCAGTGTCTAAGCTTCAGCTGTTTGCAGCATCCCAGCTGAAAAGCTGCTTCCTAAAATGAAAATTTCTTCTAGTCCTTTCTGTTTCCCAAATGCCAGTCATGTTTGCATAGGAATTGCCAGATTTAGTTTTTACTTATTACTTCATTGTATTCTGATCTTCAGATTATTGATCTGGCTGCAAACAGGAAAAAAATGTGTATGAAAAACAAACACTTTGCTTAAATAAGAATAATTTTCACCTAGAAATCAGCAACTAATGAAAGTACAGGGTCAGGTCACATATGCTCTGTGAAGCCTGGGTCCTGCAAAAATACTATTTCAATGTTTATTGTTGCTGTCTATGTCTCTATGTTCTCAGAATATTTTTCATACACTTATTTTTGATACTTCCTTTTTTTGTAAATACAAATTACAACTATGCATAGGCAAAATGGTCCCAGTTCTAAATTTCTGTGACGATTATGAGTTCATATTGGAAATGATAACTCTCTGCTACTGCTCTCCTTTTTCTACTTTTTCCAGCAGTGGAGTCAGTACCCATGGAGGATGGTTGGCCATCACAGGACACAGATGCCAAGTGCTGGCAGATATTATTCCAGTGTCAGAATCTTTTTCCTTGTCAAACTCCCCAGGCAGTTGTGTTAATGGCTCTGGAGCTGCCTCTGGGTCTGTCACGTGGGGTAGCAGCTGATGGGTTTTCTGCAGTTTGCTCCTGCATGACATCTTCCTTTAACTCATCTTTGGTCCTGAGGAATTTGTACGCTATTACCTGCTTGGAAATAAACTCCTATAAATTTTGCATTAGGGCTATGATTTCTTCACAGATTTGCTTACTGCCTTCATAGCTCACATGCACACATTTTCCTCTGCAGCACAGCCTCTCAACAAATTTGAATGTTATGCAGTTAAATCACATCTTGATAACAAAGAAATATTGGAGCAAATGAAACTATTTACTAAGAATTTGTTTCTCCTTGCCCACCTTGTCCTTTCTTGCCCCCATTTTGTTTATGATTAGTGAATCTTTCTTTTTTAACTGAAGCAAACCTCCTACTGTGTTTGCTACTTCCTTCATGCGCTAGCAGAAAGCTTTCAGCCTTTAGGTTGTTCACAGGCTGGTTATATAGATTCTTTGCCGTTCGTGCTGCATGAGTTTGCCACTTAAATTTCAGGATCTTAATCCTGCATAATTTGAACTTGAGTGTATTGTTCGGAACATGTGTAAAGCTTTGTTTGCTGCATTGCAGCCTTTGAGGATCGGTTCCTATAAAGTCTTTGGTGCAAGGAGCCCCAGATCTGGTCATATGTGCTCCCACCCATCAGCGAACACCAAGCATGAGAGAGCTCTGCTACGAGAACCAGACCAGGAAGAAAGCACTCAGCAATTTGCACTGGCGGTGGTGAATAGAGATGAGTCCCTGAGGAGAGCTGCTACGCTTGACTGCAATATAAATACTAAATGTAAACAAATATGTAAAGCTAATCCACGTCATAGTATCATTGCTCTTACTCGACTGAAATATTTTAAGAAGGAAAATAACTATTAGCAAGAGGCAAATTACACACTTTCGTGCAAATTTTGAGAAACATTCATTGCAAACTCAGTGAATCTTTCCATTTTTGCAGACACTTTCAGAAACACAAGGCAGTTGCCCTACATGCTCACTGTTAGCAAATCATATCTCCTACAAAACAAAATCAGCAATTTTGTTCACAGTTGATTTGGGGGATATACAGTACGAAATCTGTATGTGGAGTTTTTTTTCTCATTGTTTTTGTTTTGATAACAATCCTGTAACCTGGTTCAGGATCTAATACTTTTCTTCATAACTTGCAAAGGAAATCCCATGGAGTCTATAGGAGTTAAAGAGTATTGAATAACTCTGTCTTCCAGGAGTAGTCTTTGAAAATCTTTCATTCTTGTTTGATAACAACAGTCAGAAAAATCCTGCAACAAATTTTCTATTTTTCTCTTTAAGGGAGGAGGGCAGCTTAGTTTGATTGCTTAAAGGCTTCTCTGACTTGAAGCAGAGGCAGGACTTGACAATATGCTCTTTTCTTTGGTGGTAAACATGGATTAAAGACAGACGATGCCAAAGAGTCACTTTACAGGACAGCTTCACAATTGGTCTTGTTCATCCTAGAATGCAGCTAACTACGGAACAGGAATGGGAAATGTCATATATGTGTTTTGCCATAGAAAAAAATGTTCAAGTTGCTTCACCGTCAGCTAAACATCAGAGACAGATCCCATGTAAGTGCTGAAGAAAAGGTTTGCCCTAAGAATTTCAGTTGCATCCTCCCCTTTCAAAGAAGTGTGGTTAATTATACACCTGGCACATACAGGCAGGATATAACCACAACTAACAGACTCAAACCAAAGTAAGGAAAACAGTATTTAGTTAAATTTCAGTCTGATTTAGAGATATTTCTTATTGATAGCATGTTAGTGTAAACTTTTCAGACTCCACTTTCCCTTTTAGCTGCAGATTCGTTCTTCATCTCCTAAAAAAAAAATCTGTGCTAAGTTAAGGTTTTAAAGCGCTCTTGTAATGCTCTGGATAAAAAAACATATGTAGTACAGAGGAAGGACCTGATAAGTCCCTGGAAATGAATGCAACCAGGAAATGGCAGCTCCTACTTCCTAAATGCTATCTTCCTTCAGCAAACTCCTCTTCAAACCCATATATAAAAAGCCAGCTACTCAGTTTTCATTCTTAAGTCACATAAGAAAAAAGTTTTGAGGAAATGTCTACAGAGCAAGGTAAAAAGGCCAGGGAGTCAATGCCATTTTGCCCTGTGTTGTTGCCGGTTTTGCACTTTCATCCCTCTGTCCTGTCTGAGTTTTGGAGAGTTATATACATCCTGTACAGCCCAGGCTCACTAAGAGGAAATTTCCATTCAACATGATTTAAAGTCAGAATGCAAGGAAAAGTGATAAAATATAGATTTATAAATAGATTAAGTGGATGCATTTAGTACTTCAACTGTTCTTCATATGCATGTTCTTGTTCAAAATTAGAAAAATTCAATTATTTTTTTATTACATAGAACCCAGTTTTCCTTGCTATCTTTTGTGATCTGGGAGCTATGGGTAAGTGGCTAATGAATTTCTCTCCATCTACACAGTCCAAAGACAATCTTGGCAGCGTCTATTTTCCTGTGCTAAAGCCATTCCTTGATGCAACAACACTGACTGTCCTCAAAGTGGGACTTGAGCAGTTTCACCTCCTGAAACAAAGTCTAAAAAAGGTTAGTTTTTCCCACATACCTCCTGGAGGCTTAAATTCCTATTTTATTCTTATAGTATCCTTAAACTAAAACTATTTGGGCCTGATTCTCAGGTACATTCAGGCATGCACACAAGTCTAACACCACAGATTTCACTGGGATTTCTTCAGCTGCACATCTGCACAAGCAGCAGCACAAACAAGACCACTGTCGTTTTTGAGTTTACCTG
Source organism: Empidonax traillii (assembly GCF_003031625.1). Classification (NCBI taxonomy): domain Eukaryota; kingdom Metazoa; phylum Chordata; class Aves; order Passeriformes; family Tyrannidae; genus Empidonax; species Empidonax traillii. The sequence continues at coordinate 802,864 of NW_020955300.1, read as the reverse complement.
GCTTTCCTTCATACTGATGAGTCAGTACAGAGTCACAGCTATCTCTTATCCTCCCAGAGTATGGCTCTGTTTCAAAAACCCAAAATAGCAAAGTCTGCTGCACTGCCAAACAGGAGACCCAGATTAAAGAATTTCAGACAGCAGTCTATCACAAGCCCGTCAAAACCATGTATATCGTGCAAATAGTGATCGGAGAGACAGATCAGGTGACTGAACCAATATAGCAGCGCAATATGTTCGCTACCTTAATTATCTCAACTTTTTTTTTTTTTTTTTTTTTTTTTTTTTTTTTTTTTTTTTTTTTTTTTTTTTTTTTTTTTTTGGTGATTATCT
>NW_020955300.1:796936-802088 GCF_003031625.1 Empidonax traillii | reverse complement strand
TTTTTTTTTTTTTTTTTTTTTTTTTTTTTGGTGAGAAACCAAAACTATTTGCTTCTGCCTTTCTCATAAAGATATTTAGTGTTACCATGCCTATGGAAATATTTTTAACATGGGATTAGAAAAGGTGAATGTTTTTTGAAATAGGTCTTTTGTTTGAAAATGTGTAGTGTCTTTGGGTTAATACTCAAAAGTAGTCATTTATCCAAAAATTACCTCTCTTCACTGTTCCTTGTGCTGTGCCCTTTCCTCCCTCTCCTCTGCAGCCCATGAGGTTGTCTCCTACCTTTTATTGAAGAATCAGAAGCCAAGACAAAGTGGTACATACAAGGGGAAAAATAGTAGTTAGAAATAAATCTATTATTCTTTGATAAATAGTCCTGGCATTATTTTTAATCTGAGCACAAACAGAAATTTGTGGGTAAATACTGCTTCAGTTGGCTTCAGTTTGTAAAATGGTCATTAAATCCGTATCAAACATGTGTGTTTTAGAGTTAAATCCTCTAAGACAACGAGATGAAATAAGTAATCATTTGATAGAAGTACTTATAATGAATTAGATTTGAAAATGTTGGAAAGTCATTCAAGGAAAATCCTTCTTTCACCTTACACTGAAAACATATCATTAGCTTTAATTTAAGTCAAGGTGAGGAGGGGAAGGGGGGTGAAAGGAGGGGAAGAGACATTGCAGGAAACTCTTGAGTGAGTATTGTTTAATCCCATTTAGGGACACTTTGAACAATGACATATATATAATGAGATATTTAAAATTCTTTGGTCAATCTCTAGCTAAAGGCTTTTACTGTGGAAAAAAATGAGTAATTCAATACAGACTACACAGTCTTTCACATGCTTTTATTCTTGATTTGTTGGACACGTGTAACATAAATTTCAAAACCAATCTATTAATGACTTAAATTGGAAACTGGTTTCCTTTGCTTTACATACAGCATTTCAGTAACAAGCATAATAACAGGTGGATCAATAGATGCTATTTGGTGCAGTATTTGCAGCATGTTAACATTAGTCCTGTATCTCTATTATTGAACATTGTGTCAACAAATTCCTGTTTCAAGGAGGATGGCAAAAATATTTTCCAGTGTCAAGGTTATTTAACCACATGAAGTGGTAAGAGTTTTCTGTGCATTTTGTTTCCTACTAACCTTGCCTCTTCCTCCTTCTTCTTTTAAATAATCCATGTTTTGATCAAATCAGTGGGTAAAAAAATATTTTTTGCATCAAATCTGTGTGCTGTCAACTCAGATTATGTTCTTTAAAATGGACAGTGGTTCTAGGAAGAAAATCAATTTTTTTTCTCTTAGAGAGACATAAGAAGAGAGAAAGCTACTAATGTGAACAGAAATTTAGAAAGAAACAGAAGACAAAGGGAGAGAGAATAAAAACAGTTGAGTTTACTATTTGGAGAATTTAGCTAGGGAATTATTCCCAACCTATACTTCTCAAGCACAGCATGAAAAGACAGAAAAATGAAATTTTAGTCATTAGAATTTGACAGCTTACAGTCATAATATGCTGACATGTGTAACAGGAATTAAGAGGTTCTGCAGGCGGAATCAGCAAGGATAATTTTTTAGGCAAATCACTTCTTTCAGCTCCATGAATCACACAATCAAACAAAAGGATCACTGGACACTTACAAATGACAGGTATAATATAACTGTACTGTGTTTTATCTCCTTTGTTAAGCAGCTTTAATCCAGAGGCATTAATTGCCACCTAACTGGAACAAAATTTCTATGTCATAAATAACTAAGGGCTCTATGTGGTGACCACAGCCACAGCCACAGCCAAAATAAATTCTGCAGTTTCTTGACCCTCACCTGTAAACTGAAGGTCCATTTTTTCATAAGTGAATAAAATCCCACCTCAGTGCATAATAAGTGTGCCATATTTGACTAATACTCTCTAGGGTCTGACTGCACCAGAGTTTCTCAAACTTTGAAGACGTGAAGCATTCTTGGTTCACCTAATCTTTAAGCAACCCACCAAACAAACAGTAGGTTTGCAGTCTTACAGTGTGAGGAAGACAAAAACACTTTAGTTTCTAAATACTACAAATGTGTGCATTTTAAAAGAATACTTAAATTATTTTCCTTTCTAAAATACACTTTAAAGATGTTGATATGTTTTCTGGACACTTTACAATCCTTTCAGAAGAATTCTTGGATGTTCTAATCCACAGACTCATAACTCAAAACCCAATCCCAATATGGATTTGTGTTAGCTATATGTTGGGCAACACCATGGATCACATTTAAAGGGCTCAGGCAGCTGATGAGAGCTGGCTCAAACTGGGAAGGTGAGCTCAATTGGCTTGAGCTATGTGGTATGGCAGCAGCTGAGCAACGGGTAACAACGGCAGAGATACAGCATTGCTTTCACACTTCAGCATATGACTCATGCAGAATATGAGTGACTCACATGCTGTATGTCATACCCAACAAAACTGAACATTCCCAGGAAAACCTGAATATAATATGGAGCATCATGAGCAGGCCCTAATCACCTTGTAGAATTAGCTGGGATATATCCCTGCTGCCTCCTGCTGTATTGCTATTAGCTAAAAAGAGAAATAAGGATGAACGTAACATGCTGATTTCAGGACATTTCTCTAGTAGAATCACTGGCATTTTATGAGCACTATATCATAAGGCTTGTTTCCAGCAGGTGTAACTTTATAACATCCAGGTCAGGTGTATTAAGCAACAGGGGATGCATTTTTTTGGCAGTAATCTGCCACTGTGGCACAAACAATCAGGGATGAGTATCTGACTCAACAAACAGCTGTTGAAATTCTCCTTTGCTTTTTTTTCTCTAAGCAGATGGCACAACCCACCTAGCCTGTACCCTATGCATTGTACAAGTTCAACAAGCTCTTCAGCTGGTGCAGAACTGGTTCCTAACTCAGTACCATAAATCTGCCAACTTCTCTTTGCATATCCTTGAATCCCACAGAGAGGATAAAAATATCTTTGGAGCTGACAATCTTTATGTTTTTACAGTTCTTTGTTGAATGAACCCTGTGAAGTCAAAAAACCTTAGTAGCCAAGTGTTTCCAGGTAGTAAGGGATGGGCCAAGGGCAAGCAGTACCATTAGAAATAATTTTGATGGTGTGATTTTCTGCTGGGGGCTTCAGGACTGCCTTTTAGGGCAACCAAGAGGGTTAGTCATACTTCTCCATCTGGAAAGAATTTTTTTTTTTTTTTGCTTCTTGCTATATATTTATCTCTGTTGACCATAAATAAAATCTTTTGTCAAATCCTTGAAAATTTCAAAAGAATATAACAGAAGTAGTTCAGAGAAATTAAACAGCACACATCTTGGATCCTGAATTCAGTTACTCTTCTTTCAACTCTCTAAGTTCTCTATGCTTTTCTGAAGCTTATCATATGTATCAGAAATTTTTCCCCATCTTTCCTCTTCATTTGTATGCCACCAGTCTTTCTTCCAGTTTGAATTTTTCCTTCTAAAAACCCATCCCCCTCCTTAAGGGGAAATTTAATTTCTGTGCCCAGACTTGAGGAATTGCTATGCTCCCTTCTGAAGCTTTTGTTTCTATTTCCATATATTCCATATTAACACTAGATATGTGAACTTTTGATGTATGAAATTATTATCTAATGTGTTAAATTATCTGATGTGTTAAATTATCATCTTCTGTCTTTTGCTATGCCCTGTATGCCTTCCTTTGGATTTGCACTTGAAGATGCACTCACCTCAAAACATACTCCAGACTCTCTGCAGTGAGAGAATGTAAAGAATGAATGAATGAATTCTGCTTGAAGTGACAGTGTGTGTTATGAAAGAAGTTTTAATTTCAGATAATAAAGACTGAACCCTAGCCTCCAGAGGCCTGTGATAATGAACAGACTAATGGTGGCAAAACACACCTCTCAAAGATACTGTGTTATGTTCATGGGCTCAGCACTGAACCAGCAGTGCCCTTTATTTCTTCCTCTTTGGATCTGGCATGTGTGTGTGAGTTGAGGTATCCAGAGACAGCACAGATGCCCAAACGTGGGCAGGAAGCCAGGTTGCTGGGCTTACAGTATAAATATATATTTTTTTAACTTCATGCATACCCTTTTTCCCAGTAAGTGTGTTTTTCAGGCTTAGAAACTCTGTGTTCTTAGCTATTTTAAGAAACCTGAAGGGTGAGAGATGGAGAAACAGCAGACATGTTGGCAACAAAGATATCTCCATGAACAGAATGCCAAGACTAAAAACACACACAAAAAAAAAAAAAAAAAAAAAAAAAAAAAAAAAAAAAAAAAAAAAAAAAAAAAAAAAAAAAAAAAAAAAAAAAAAAAAAAAAAAAAGGATACCTTTGACTTTTTCGTACTCTTCTATCTCAAAAAATTGGCTCATCTGAAACTGTTGGATTCTGCAAAGATTTAATATCAAATGAGAGAAATAGCATGTTCCTGAAGCAAGGTGATTTCCAAAGTGAGGTTAGATGTGCATTCAGCTTCTTCCACTTGGCAGCTATCATAAAGGGCAAAAAGACTTACTAGTTCTCCAGAGGGTATATAACAGGGTTGCCCCAATCTGTCAGGAAGTGTTGCAACTCAGTAAGACTTGAAGTGGGACTTCAAAGTTACTGAAGCTCATTTCTTCACAATGTTAGATGTGGATCCGCCCCGATCAAAAAAGAGATAGAAAGAAGGAAATACTGCGGGGAGTCCTAAGGAAAAGCTCGTCATACAGCCAAGCTTAGCGAGAACACTAAACAAAGAGGGAAAATGCAGAAGTCGTTGCAGCTACAATGTATCTGCTGGTCTATTGGATTTAGTCACATGGATCCTGTTTCCCGGCAATAAATATGAAGTAAAGCTGAGTCAGGCTGGCTTGTTATCAAAGGGGAGTTATGCATTCTATATGTATGGTGTGTGCATTTGAGAGAGAGAAAGAGAGAAGGAAAGCAGGAAGGAAGGAAGGAAGGAAGGAAGGAAGGAAGGAAGGAAGGAAGGAAGGAAGGAAGGAAGGAAGGAAAAGAAAGAAAAGAAAGAAAGAAAGAAGGAAAGAAAGAAAGAGAAGAAAGAAAGAAAGAAGGAAAGAAAGAAGGAAAGAAAGAAAGAGAAGGAAAGAAAGAAAGAGAAGGAAGGAAGGAAGGAAGGAAGGAAGGAAGGAAGG
>NW_020955300.1:707580-796187 GCF_003031625.1 Empidonax traillii | reverse complement strand
AGAGAAAGAAAGAAAGAAAGAAAGAAAGAAAGAAAGAAAGAAAGAAAGAAAGAAAGAAAGAAAGAGAAGGAAGAAAGAAAGAGAAGGAAGGAAATAAAGATGCTATCAATAATACCAAACTTGATGATTTTGGACACTATCTCACAGTTTGTATGAGGGCATGAGGATGGGATATTAACTAAGGCTCTACACAGTGGTTTTGCATTTGTAAGAAAAAGAAAGCTAAAAACTAGCACTCCATAACCTCTACAAAATGGGTCACAACTGGACTAGAAGTAATTGCAGAAGTCCCATTTTGTCTAACAACATTTCTCCAATGGTCTGTCCAGATTTCTGTCTAATCTAATCTATCCATACGCCCATCACTTTGAAAATGACTTGCCATTTTTCACATTTTATTAATCCACCTTTGAAAATTCTAAATATGATTCAGAAGCAGGAAATGGCCTTGTGAAGCAAAAATAATAAGTAAAAGCACATGCTTAAATCTTCACACTGTCTTACTATGTGAGAGTTAAAATGCATACTGCATCTCAAAGATCTTTTTTATCTTTTAAAGCAAGAACTAATGGAATAAGGGAAAGAAAAGTTTCCACGGCCCAGATATGTCTTTGCTGAATCACTTTGTAAGGTGTGGACAATTGAGTCATAAACTTTCACACTACAGATGGCTGTGTTTCTTTCATAGTGAATCAAGCTCTAAAAGATCTGTGACACTTTATGTTATATGTTAACTAGAGAGGCATATTATGTAAAAAGCACATAGGGTTTCACATGCACTAGTGCTCTCTACACAAGAGAGCATCATTTTCAATATTCACTCATAAAACCAGCTTCCATTTTTACTTACTAACTTTCTTGTGCAATTGCCTGAAGTATATTCGTACTACTACTGTCAGTCTTATTGGAGATCCTGCTTTGTAGAGCTTCACAAATTCATTAAATGCATCGTTTTATGTCCCATATGATTTGTATTTTTTACTTTAACATAAAAAAATTCAACATGTAATATCTTCCTGGAACTGACACTCAACCTAATGCAACTTTAAGAAATGAAAGACAAGCAACTTGATATATATATAGTGTGTTTCCACATGATAAAAATGTCTAAATATTTTAGACATATTTTAGAATTTTAGAGTTAATATTACAACACAAAAATACTTGCTATCTTAAACCAAATCTCTCTTTCAAACAAGGCCTCACAACAGAAAGGCTGATACCTGTGACTACAGATGCACAGTGTAAAGTTACAATGACACTATAAGGGTTTAAGAGCTCCAGTAAATGTCTATTTACACTTCAACTGCAAGTACACTGCCTATAAACATTAATTTTAAAACCAGATAAGAAAAACTTTAAATCACTTTTCCCCAACTGACAGGAGGTTCTGTGGCAATGGACGAAGGATGATCACTGAGAAGTACGACAGAAGGAGAATTAACACTTTGTTTCTTTGAACAGAGAACATTTGTTCTCATTTTTTCTGAACCAGTGGCAATTGTGAGCAACTGTGTATTTAAAACAAAGAAAAATTATAGGCAAAAAGATTACTACAGCCCACCTCTCAAGATATATCCTCTTCTTTGGCCAAAACTGCTTCACACAAACCTGTAATTTATTGTTCAAGAGGAAATTGTCTTAATTATAAAAAGAACTTTATTCACTGCTATGCTTCCAGCCAGAAAGAGACTAATGCTGGGGATTTGTCCCTGTATTTTTTGAAACTTTTTCTTCAAAGAGTATGCTGTCTGAGCATTTCTGGAGATGTAACAGTGCATCAGGCTGAATTATAAACTATTTTTAGTTTAGATCAAGCTGGCTAAACGTCTTGACCCATCAGATAAAAATTTCTTAGAGTTACTGAAGGATCACATTTCAGTCACATCTCTAAACACATGAACTAAAGGAAACAGTAAAAATAGGTAGTGGAGAAAAAGACAGACACAATGAGAACAATTTTCAACTCTCTCTGTCTTTCCAGATAAAGATTACTTCAAACACGCTAAATATTCCACACAGATGATTGGCTTGATCATAGTCTTAAGGGTTCATGATTCAAAGTTTGCTATTAACACTTTTTCAGCTTGAGGTAAGAATCAGATTTCCTAATATATAACCTGCATAAGCACTAAGATTTGATCTTCTTTTTTTTAACTCTTCTATCATCTCCTCTCACCCATGTTATATTGTGAGGGTTCCTGCTAAGTTTGTCTCACAGATACCATTATTCCCATCCATCTGAAATTTCTGACAAAAGACAAACCATCTACTTTTGCTGCCAGTTGGTTCCCAGCTGAAGGCTAAAATTCCCTGTAGGTTGTGCATTTTAACTTCTCATGGATCTTAGTTCTACTGTGGTCTTTTAAATACCTTGAGGTATTTAGAGGTAGTAGATGAGTCATCTAAGACATGGAAAATGTGTTTCATTATGGCAGTATAGTGGTTAAATCACAGCACTGTGAACGCTGAGACCCAGGTTCGAGTCCTGGTCAGGGCCCCTCCCCGGGCAGATGGAGCTCGTTAGCCCTGTAAGGCAATCCATCTACGTCCTGAGGACCTCGCTGCCACCATCCAAGCGTGCTTGACCCCGGCAGATGAACCTCAGGATTAAAGGGTGGGCTCAGTTCCGCGCACACTGTGTCTCACCTAAAAAATCCAATGCGCAGGCTGGAAGGTGTAAAAACCTTCCCCGGTTCTTCGTTCGCAAAGAGACTGGCCATTTTATAGAATCTGCTGATTATTCTTTCTTAAACTATAGCTCTGTAATGCTTGATACCAGTCTTCAAAGACATTTGAGCCCATTTTGCCCAAATGAGCCACTGAGCTCCTTCCTTTTGTCTATCTCCCTTACATCACTATGCTGTCTCAGATATGCATTAAAACCTCCTGCAGTTTTCTGTTTATTGCACATAAGCTCTTTTACATGTGGCACAACTGGAGTTTCAGACACTCACTCATAATAACCTGCTCGTTAACTTACTACTACACCCACATCTTTAGACAGATTATGAAGGTCTTCCAGACTAATTTGTCCCACATAATTGGGTCCTGTGAGCTTTCCAATATACTTTCTTACTATGCTTTAAATTCCAAAAAACCTCTTTGGAGGTAATTTGACATATAAAATGCATGCAGTCCTCAGTGTGTTTGCCACATGTTCTGCTGTTTCCTGCTATGTTAATATGGCCTTTCATCATTTCCTCTCACTACATCCTCTTGACTGTACTCTTTTCACCCCTTCCTCCACATACTTTTACTGAGTTATCACTACTCCTCAGAGACTTTCACTTGCACTGGGAAGTAGCATCTTTAACACAACCAGTTGGTTATAATTTAGAGAAGAAATTATGGCAAATAATTGAGATTTTGAGTTTCAGATCAGAATACTTTCAGGAGAACTTTCAACTTCTGTTTCTACACTTTTTTTTCTAGCCACACTAAACTATCTTCTTGTCTGTGTTCATACCACATTGAACAAGCCCATTGAAATATATTTTACTGGCAAGTTCAGAAAGATTGAAAATGAGTGTTAACAAAATAACACTTTCCAGAGCAAGGGCAGGTTTTCGTAGACTTACTCAAGTAGGAAACAATATGATCTCCCAAAGAATAGAGTACCAAACTTTAGATGTTATATTGCTCCCAGTAGAATCTTTAAGTCCCTTGCCAACAGACACTTAATGTGCAACCATCTCTACTGTAAAACAAATGCTGAAGAGCTGCCATCAGTGATATTTGCACTGATTCATTCTCATTAAAGGCTTTTATAATAGCGTTTGGTCTGGTGCAAATTTTTAAAAATTCACTAGATCCATTAATCCCATTCATCTGCTGCTCAAGAGCTTAATGTGTGACATTGTATTTAAAAGGGCTAGCTTGGTCCTTAGATGAATAAACAAGGGAATACAGACTAGAAGCAGAAAAGTTACATATGTTTTTAATAGTAATGGGACCAGTCCTACAAGGGTTGGAAAGACTTTGGAGCAAGAAAGACTTCAGAGATGGAATTGGAGAACAGGATTAAAAGACATAAATAACTCTATTTGTTATGTTTAGAGAAATGCGAAGGATAACTTGCTTGTGGTTTAGACACATTTCCAGAGATATATAAGAACTTAATACTCAGGAAATCTTCATCCAGGAGGAAAATAAAATAAAATAAAATAAATAAAAAAATCAACAGGTGAAGAAAAAAATTGTAAATCAGATGCTCCGTGTTAACAGTATTGAAACTCCTTAATGACGTTTAATGTGGATTCTCCCCCACTACAGCTAGTAAATGTGTTACTGGATAGTTGAAAAAGGTGTTATTTATCCAACCATAGATGATAGATTTGAAGTAACAGTTAATCCAGAGAAGCTCTATAGCCTGATATATGCAGATGAAATTTTAGATTTGGTCTCCACAGCTTCTGAAAACAATTCTTGCAGTTCTTCCCACACCTGTGGGAGAGCACACTTTTGCCCTTTGGCTGTGACACTCCCAACCTAGTCCCTGCACAGTTAACAACTCCTCACCAGCCTTTTACCTTCCATTAAGTGAAAGAAAGGGAGGGACTCTCACAAAAATGTATTTGCTGAATGCCTACCCAATAAGATAGTATTTCCAGTGTTGTCTATCTTCTGGCAGTTTCAATGATTCCTACATTTATTCAGAAGAGCTTCTGAGTTATAATGCAAAACAGAAGCATAAAAAACTTGTATCTTTCTGCTGAATGTATATGAAGTCTGGATACGTTGTGGGATGGCAGGACGGCCATTCGAAAGCATTCTGTCTTTGCAGCCCCTATTCCTTTCCTATAACCATAGTGGAGATTTTATGTATAAGAATGAGAGGAATGCTGTTTCTCTGTTTTCTCCTTAAAAAGAACACATTCTGCTGTAATCTTCCTTTTATCTGTTGTTTCACTTCTCTTGTTTATTCCTCTCACTTCACCTTGTTTTCAGAGTAGAAGACTGGGCTGTGAGAGGAATTGTTAGGCTCCCTGCCCTGGTGCAGAGAACTCTGTTCCTGAGTTCTTTACCCTGATGGATCTGACCATGGCTCTGCCTCTGCTGTGGATGTTTCCCAGGGTTTGTATTGGTGCAGTTTGTTCAGGCTTCAGCACTAAACATCATGTTATACATTGGGATAATGCTTCTATGCTGAATGTATGCATTTGCCTAGCTGTGTGGGCACAACAGACAGGATTAAAAGTGTTTTCCAATGTTCAGCACTGAGCATATAATGACTGTCACAGGGGAGAGCCACTTCCCTACATGATGAAAGAGCAACACGCCATTACACATTATTTAAACACTCTCTGACATCTCCTGCACATGCAGTAGTTGTAGTGGCAAAGTGAGTCTTACCACACAGCTACAAAAAAACCCAGTGTTTACTGCACTGAGGACAAGCATCCTCAGACTATGTCAGGCAGAACATTATTATAGAGATTATGGTCTACCTCCTCATTCATCGTGAGACCTGCCTTCCTCACTACACTGCTAGAGGCCAGAGCATAGACTGTATTTCAATACTGAGGAATTGGAAAGACCATCCTTTTCCTCCTTGTTTATCTCTTATCAATAATTACCACAGAGGACATAAGTAGTTCAGCACTAGAGGGTGTATTTTTACCAAAAGTAGATTAACTTCTGTTTGCCAAAAGCCAAGGACCTGTAGATGAGTGCTGCAAGAGGTTAATGAAGAGGGTTGCATCCTGGCACTGTGACCTAGTACTAATATAGACTTTAGTGGACTTTCTTGACATGGTTGTCACAAAATTCTCCTAAGTGAAGATGGAAAACAAGTAAAATTGTATGAGGCTGAAGATACCCTGTTGAATGGAGTTTGTTTTCAAGATATTATGAAAGCAGGGTTTATGTATGTGTCCCTGATCCTCTTTGTGCATGTACATACAGACCCACTGTGCAAACTCTAGTTTAGGTTGCACTTGACTTGTGCAACCAAACATCAGCTGGTACCAAAGATAATACCTATTTACAATAGAAACACTGCATTTCCCTTCACAGTCTCACTGAAAATAACTGAGATTTCAGACTGAACACCAACCATATATGAATTAATGTTTATTCTTAAAAATAATGATTAATCATTATAAATGTCAGTCTATTTATATATAACAGAAATAAGTCACTCATTGCACATTAATGAGGAACCTTTTTCTTAACAGTTTATGCCGACACAAATATGCTTTTATCTTGAAGAACACAGCAATATAGAAATAATGCTTCTGTAAAAATTCGTGCATAATCAAAACAAAATTAATATCCACTTTTATTTCCATAGAGAACAGAGCTATAAAGATTAATGCTAGACAATGGTATTTAATTAAAGGTTATTTAATTTATAAGTACTTCCATGTTTTGAAGAGTGGTCTCCTCATTTGGAACAGGAAGCTGTAATGCATTTCTGAGCCATCTAACAGTCACAGGTGGAGGAAACCAGTTATGATCACAGCACAGTGCTTACAGCGATACTGACAAACTGTCTAACAAAATTTTTCACATTAAAGAATTCCGGTGTTACGGAATTTAAATGCATTTTAATTGACTTTTCAAAATTCCATTTTTTATTCACAAACACACCTGAACACAATAACATGAATTCATTTTTATATGCATTATTCTCTCTGATGGCATGTTGTTGTACTGTACACATATTCCTCTCTTCATTTTTGAGAAACAAAATAAAAGGTTATGCTCTTGCCAGTAATAACCAAATAAGTTTCCTTTCCTTGGGCACTAGACTGTTGCTGTATTCCAGACTATTTCTTTTTTAATAACTTGTTAACTACTTCAGTGAAATTAGGGGAACTACTTTGTGAATGAATGCAGATTTTAACATAAGAAACTAAAGGGAGTACAGAAGAAGATTGCACAGAATGGCACTTTCATTTGGCTTACTGAGGTTAAAATTTACAATTAGATTTTGGAACACTAATTTCTGAGAGGAGATTTAGTTTTGAAATGCAAGAATTTTGGGAATATATTTAGCTGATGCTTGTTTCTCATTAGTATGAACACACAACCTCCAAACACAACACTTTCAATAACAGTTGTATTAGTCATCTTCAGCTACAAGGCTGTTTAAAACACATAAATAAAATAGTTTTATTTGGATTGTAATTAACATGGCAAATATCGCAATATTCTACACGAAACAAACATTCCAAATCTATGTATTTTATTTCTTTTGACAACTGGCAAAGTATATTTTACTGCAGATTGCTTTATTGCTTCTTAACTATTCATCCTACACAGTATACATAAAAGCTTAATGAGTATAGCTGCATAAAAACTAATTTTAATGCTTTTAAAATCAATGGTGAACAAAATGTTGTTTAGATTGTTTTTCAAACAACTATATCACATCTGATCCTTTGAGGAAAAGCAATTACTTCTTCTTGTCATAGCCAATACATTTCTTCATTCTCCCATTTCAGTTGTAGCATTCTTAGGGACCTTTACACCAGTTATCGGGCAAACAGTTAAATATTTGAGTAAATATGGAAGAATATTGTTATTAAATGTCTAATCAATAAAATGCCACTTCCACTAATAGGCTACCAGTGAGGAGGGGAAAAGGAGAAAAACTAAAAGGATTTTTTTTCAAATTAAAAAATATTATCTGCAAGTTTGACTACTGAAATATGTCTTCAAGGAAAATGTGTAGAAAAAAATTATATATAAGGTATACAAAGATCACTATAAGACAGTTGTTATAATCTGAATTTAGCTCCTGCTTCCTTTAACCATCCTATGAGAAAGCATCAGCTTTTTTGTATTTACTAAAGAAACATTGAATGTAATCATTTTTTGTAAGTTTCAACTGCTATAAATCACTGGGAACTTATGCACATCTAATTTATGCAATTGTATTGGTAGCGAGGAAATCATCATTCTTTAGTGTTTTGTATCTCTGTCATTCTCTCACAGAGAATTTTATTACAGTGGGCATCACAATCTTTGAGAGTTTCTCAGCATTTATATTAGTGAGACCAATATTTTAAGGTGTGTAATTCAGTTATAGAAACTGAGATCATAGCCTGAAAGTGTTAGTTTGTGAATTTCCAAACGTGCACACACACACAGAGAAGCTCACAAAGACACACACCCACACACACATTTTCTGATTTAAATGCTTCCTTTTTCTTTCTCTTAACCTGCACTCTTGAAATCTAAAAAACCGTTTCTGCTTTTTAGCAATATTGCAGGCCATCAGGCCAGAATACTGACTACCTCTGTGGTACATTAAAAGAAACAAATAACAACAAGAACCAACCAAATGGCTGAATTATTGAGGTTTATCAAGCATTCTTAACACATTCATAAAAACCACTTTTCATTCATTCTGGACTATGTTTTAGAAATACAAAAACGTACACGATACACAAATGCGTACTATTGTTCACAGACATTTGCTATACACATCTATGAAGTGTGTCTTGAATCCACATTAAGAGTCCTCTAGAAACATTATAAACATGCTTCTGTAAAGCCCACATTCTCCTTTTACTGCAACACAGCCCCTGTTGGCAATGTTACAAATAGTTGCTTCTTTAAAAAGTCCTGTTCTGTCGGAAGTTTCGTGTGGGCAAGGACTGCAGTTTCAAGCTTTCCCTTTACCATAGTACAGCAACTGGTTTTAGGGCAGCTTGCTCTTACCACTGTGAATTAACTCAGCCATTTGGAAAGAGGGTTTTGGGGGGCATCTGCTTAACCTCCTTCTATAGCTGCCTGTCCCAGTAAAAATCTTCTACATCTTGCAATTTCTAAGCATAGTTATCGAAGTACTTATTTTGCAGCGATTTTGTTTTTTCCTTTGGCATATAAATAGTTAGACAGCAATAGACACAACAGAATCTGAGAACAAAAATACAGCCTCAGCCACTTCAGTAAAGAATTAAGTAAAAATCAGGAAAAAAAAGAAAAGGGATTAAATTTCGAGTTTAAGGTAATAAAGGATGGAGATGGAGGTGCCAATGAAATCTGCCGAAACTAAATTTCAGAAGCACGGCTTTCTCATCTTGAAATGTTACATCTATAAAAGCAGCCTATAAAATTAATCTACCTGGAGATTTTCCATGTTAAATCAGCTCGGAAATAACTTTTAAGCACTTAGGGCATTATATCTAAAATACGTATTCTCCTGTTGTGCATATATCAAAATCCTGTGTATTTAAAAAAAAAAAAAAAAAAAAAAAAAAAAGATCCAACTGCACTGAAATGCTTGTATTATAAGAAAGAACAGTAATAAAGTATATCACTTTCAGAGAGATTTGACATGTGTAAGCATTCTCTAAAAATTTGCATCGGGTTGCAGTATTGGGTGAGCCTACTGTTTAAAGCTTCCTAAATTCACTTTTTCTGAAGAGAAGTGTATAGAACAGTGAAAGGCAGAAAAAAGAGGCAGAAAGTCAGTGTGTCTTTTCAACCTGCATCTGAAAATTAAACTCCTAAACTGCTATTGTTACCCATTAATCACAGTGAAATATGGTCCATTCATATAAACTTCTTTATTCTGTTTGCTCAAGGGAAAGGGACATTCAGTATGAGAAAGAGAAAATCAGTGGAGTAATTTCTAAAGAAAACAAACCTTTACTTATCTCAGGAAAATAATGTGCTTTTTAAGTTTGCCAGATCTGGAAATAAAGACTATTTAGATAACAATGTTTGCATTTTAATCAATTTGTCAAAATTAGGTTCTTGTAAAATTTAACATGAGGTATATAATAATTTGTGCGAATTCAAAGGGTTTTTTTTTTTTTTTCTTACCTAGAAAGCTTTAATAGGCAAAATAGCAGATATAAGTGGGGAAGAAAAAAAGATAAAAAGATGAAAAAAAAGATTCCATACATTTGGTTTCTTTCCAAGAACTTTGCTACATTTTGCAGATTCTCAGTTTTCAAGTAAAGGTGTCTTAGCCCTTTGAATTGTGGAGATATTCTTGCCTCTGCAAATCAATGTATTGTTGCAAGCCAGCCTTGCAGAAATCTGTCTACAGCCAGTCAGACAAAAACAATAGGAGCAACAATTATATGTCGTCTTTTCCCTCCCTCCAAAATTAACATTGTTTTGCCTTAAAATTGCAAGGCAATTTTAGTAAAGGATGTGTCAGCATTCAAAACAATAAGCTGGAATTGAGCAGAGGTTGCATTGTAAAAGTGCTTATAATTAAAGTTTACAGCCTCCTTTTTTTTTACTTATACAGTATCAGTTTGAGATACTTTTATCAACTCAGAATTGCAGATTAGGCAGCAAGACAAATAAACTCTGTAAGGAAATAAATTTGCAATGAGCATTTGGATTTTATCAGGTCTGGATGTATATGATGTTTGAGGCAGAGATATTGAACCTGGGGAGAAAAAAGCCAGTTGTAGACTGAATTGTACTAACCTAACCCACTTTTAAAGCAGTGCATGCCAGCAAGGAAACAACTTCAGAAAATCTTGATTAATTTCATTTAAAAAAGAGTTGGTAAAATATCTCTGCATTTCAACCAACATAGCTGAGTACAGACATGGTCTAATACTCTTTTTTTTTTTTTTTCCCAATTATTCACCTGAAACTTTCATTAAAATCTCTTTTGCCTTTCTGTTTCAGCTGTTTATAGCTTGCCTTATTTTATTTCTCAAAAAATCCACCTGAACTTCAATAGAACATTTGCTTTCAGAATTTAACAACTGTACAAAGGTGGTGTGATACAGCACATTGTTAATGTGCTTTATATTTCTGAATCTGGAAGCTCTCATCAACTTAAACGTGTTCACTCACGTTTCTGACACATTTATCCGCAGAATGGGTTCAGAGGTAGACACTCTTTGATGTGAAATCAAGGTGCTACAGAATTCTGCAGAATCTATAGAAATACCTCCACAGATTTTGCCAAAAAACCTCAGCAGATTTATATTGGCCCTGCCAATGACTTTCTGTTTAACTTGTAATCAAAACAACTCAAACCCAGTTACTGTTTGCATATCTGCCAAGCCTCTCAATTTCAGCAGTAGGCAGCAGACTCTCGGTATGACAGCCTGTCTTTCAGATTCAAGCTGAATCTGCCAAGGCTCCACTACAGAGGCAACTGGTAAATTAAATGCCAACAAGCAAGGACATTCATGTACCTTTACACTCTGCACATGAAGAGACATCACAGGCCTCTTCATTCTAATGGGTGCTTTGTGTGTTTTGGGCTGCAAAGTAAAGAGTGCCTGCTCTTACGCATAATGAAACATTGCATATATATTAGTTTAGCTGTATTGCTCTAATTCTATGGTCACAAATTACCTAAGAGGTTTTCTTGTTACAGAAAAACAGAAAATCCTTTTGTTAGTTAAATTAACCCACCAAAATCAGGCAGTGAAAGAAAAATCAACTTTTAAGCTCTCTTCCACCTAAAGACAGTGGGTAACATTATATAGCCGGGTTATAGCAGAGTCATTGCCAAGGGTAACAAAAAAAAAAGAAACATTCGAAATCATACTGTCAGATCTTTAATTCTCATGTTCATAATATAGGCACGCTCTCTGATTTTGAAAAGAAGGACCTTTTTAAAGCCCTCAGCACCACTGATCATTCTTTATAGCAAGCAGATGTTAATTATATTTATGTAATTATTGACTCTTATTAATACATACAACTTGCATGAGACTTTTTGATTATTGATAGCTGATGCAGTCACTATTGCCAAGCTTAGATTGTATTAGAGATTTTGAGTGCACAGCCATAATACAACCAGAGATATTAATACCATTGAGCATAAATAACAGCACTTGACAGACTCAAGTAGGGGGAAAAGCACTAACACTGGTTACTCTAATGGACAGAATAAATGATAGAATCATATAATGAGTTTACAGCAGCCAGGTTTAGTGAAATCTATTTATGAAGTAGGAAGGGAGGGAAAGGTAGCAGTTTTGGTAACAGAATGAGGGTATGAACACATTAAAAATTAACAGGGTGTTTTCAGATAATTGAATGAAAAAGCACCGACATGGGAAATTTAGATGCTGTAGTGGGCATTATCACTGTTTCCTGTCATGGATTTAATCTGCCATCACACCTATAAATGAAAGAAAGAAGTATGAGTTTCCCAAGAGTTCCTACAATAACATGAGAGGGTTTTCTTATTCTTTTTTGTTGTTGTTGTTATGGGGGGAGGGAAGTCCTTGGTTACTGTCGCGCAAGTGTCTTTTTTATTTACTGTAATTTGGCAGACACATCTCTGCAAGGCTTCAGAGCTAAGAAAGTAGAAAACTTTGACGTTCCTTTGACTTGAGCTAGTTGAGATGCATCTTCTTTATAACTGTAGAGAAATATTATATTTTTGCAGCTGCCTGGTGTTAGCAATGAACTATGTTTCATTTTTACAGTACCAATTCTTCCTTTCTCTGCTTCCATCCAGCATCTGCAGTACTTACCTTTGTCACACCAAGATTTACTTTAACTGGAGCCATGTCAGGTATCCCCAGAAAAATGACAAACTAAAATTAACCTGTAATTGTAGTGTGAGCCTGAAGGCATGCAGTTGGTGAGAAAGAATTCACCTTCTATGGACACACACACGGGGGAATATTAGAGGCATATTTGAAATTCCAGACCTCACAATTTCATCAGTCAATGAGCAAATCAGTTAGCAACCAGTCATGCTCTTGCTGAGTAACCTAATCCTTAGTTTGAACTTGACATTGCCCAATTGTACGTCATTGCTAGAATTTGATGCAGTTGTTGCTGAAGATACCAGCAAAACTTCTGTGAATCACAGTGACTGCAGCATCAGGTCCCTGAATCAGTCCCCCCCTTTCCATTTATTAACAGTATTTTATAAGTAGGTAAGTGAAATCTGTCAATAATAAGAGGCTAACTGTGAAAGTAAAGTTAAAGGTATGTGTCCTTCAAGGTTAAAAAACCACACAGCTCCAGAAATCCTGTTTTTCAAGTTTCATTTTTCCCTATTCCTTTATTTTAGTCACCTGTCTATAGGCTGGAAGCTTGTTGCTGGCTAGCCTGAGACAGGAATGTTGCAGCCAGTAGGACTGGCAGCTAAAAATCTCATGTATCTCTGGTATATAAAGACACACTATCCCCTCCCTGAGGCCTACCTAAGTTAGAACATAAAGTGCAAGTACATACAAGTTAAAAATAATGAAACTTCTCCACTCTCCAGGAGCTACTGAATTCGACTTCTGTGAACAGATATTTTGATGTAAATATTCTCCCAAACCTAACTTGAAACAACCCAGTTCTGTCTGTCTCTGACAGACCTGTTTTGTTAAAGCTTTTTTTTTTTTTGCCTTTTTTTTTTTTTAATGGTAAAAAATTCTCATTGAAAAAAAATGAAAGATAGAGGTAGAGTTTGGTTTTTTTTAATAATAAAAAAAGAAAGAAAGAAACAACAAAAACTCAAAACAGAACAAAACACACACACATATAGTTTGCACTAATAATAGGGCAAGAATTTCCCGGTTTGCGTTCTGACCCACCCGAGGGCAACTGGTTTGGGGCTAGGAGGAGGGGAGCAGAGCAGGGTGATTAAAGGGTTAATATTCAAATGAGAAATTTGCAAGGCCTGCATAATGGAACTGCCACCCTGATAACAATAGGAATTTTTAACAATATCGAGCCTTGTTAGCAAGAGAGTTACAAGCATTGAGGGCAATCAGTGTGTCTTGTCAGTTTCTTTTTATCTACCATCTCCAACCGCCAAGGAACCGAAATGAAGCACTTTGGAATTATCAATTTCAGCCACATTTGCATAACAAAGCCCCCGAGGAAGAGGCATGATAAATGTGAAGGACCCCTCTTGGAAAAGGAACTGTCAACCGCACCCCGAAAGATTCTCCGACCGAGCGCATTCTCGGGGATTGTAGTCAGCGAAAATAAAATGAAAGCATTAAAGAAAGTCATTCTCTCAGAGAGAAAAATCTCCCCCTCTGCACAGAGAGAACTGGATGAAATGACATTATGCATATGAAAATGTCCAGAAAGATGTTTGATTTATGTATGCATTAGATGCAAATTCCATTACCGCACGCGCGCTGTTGTGTGATTTGGCTCTGAACACATCACTGCCCTGATCAAATCTGATCTCATTAATTCCGACAAGGAGAGAGAGAGGGAATTGAGAAGAATTTATGGCCTGGACACTTGAAAGAAGTAAATTGTAATTCTGTTTAAAGCTGTAGCGAACCTTTTAAACACCTTTTATTATAGAAAAAAGCACTTACTTTTATAACACTGTTAGAACTTACTTAATCTTGTACTTGGAACTTCCAGTCCTCATTTAAAAAAATCTATGACCTTGTTTGCGGGGGGGGGTGGTGGGGAGAGAGAGAGAGAGACAGAGAGACAGAGCGAGAGAGAGACAGGAAAAAATACGCCTGTCTTAGACTGAAATCCAGCAGAAGCATCATAATAATATGATCAAAGAAGACCTATTGACTATCTGAATAATCGTGTGAAAATTCTGCTCTGCTGGTGTATGTTTATTTTTAAACAATCTTTTAATATCCTCAAATAAAATATCAAATACTTTACAAGTGCTTTTATGGGACTAGATAGATATTGCATGCTTAAAAATGTTATTAATTGTGATCTAGATAAAAATGAGCACATGTTTTATAACAATATTCTCAAGCACTGCAGTAGTGTCAGCTAAAACTGATATGTGTTCCATTCTGAGATATAGACAATTTAAAGACAAAAAAAAACCCAGATCTTTACTAAAAAGGAAGTATATTACTGTAGGGGGAAAAAAATTGTTTCTTACATTAATAAAGATTCTTATCCTTGTTTTGCTCCTGAGAAAGACCTTAATAACTCATTTCCTCCCTTCATGAAAGATAATCACCCTTCATGGGTGAGATATCCTGTATTTACTTGATACCAAGTGTAAAACTGAAATAGTGTCTCAATATGTTATTGCATTGTATAATCAGTGTTCCTCCCCCAACATTCATGAACCCCTAGGGTGCTTCATAGCCCAGAATAGTTTTGTTTCTGTTATGCATCTTCCGTTTTAGTGAGATATGATGAACTATCTCCCCAGTAAAGAAGAGAGAGGAAAAGAGTGAAAAAAAAAAAAAAAAAAAAAAAAAAAAAAAAAACAACAAAAAACCCCACAACAAAACCAAGCGCCCCTTGATTCCTAAAATCTTAGTTGCCTATCATGATTCATTTACAGAGACATGAAGTGATTTCTGCAAACAGTCTCCCCAATGAAGCCTGAAGCTTTCTTTGATAATCTGCTCCAATTGAAGTAACTGTTGAGCAAATGTTACCCAGAGAAATATGGGAAACTTATATCTTATTGTATAAATAAACACAAAACAATAACTTGTAGGTAAACCACGTGAACACAAAACAATAACTTGTAGGTAAACCATGTGAATGTATTTTAAGCATCATTCACATTTTCAATAGTTAATATTGATTTCTTGCAGAGGTTTTTTTCAATCTTTCCACATGCAGAAAGTATGTGTTTACAATTTCCATCATTTGAACACAGAAAAATGTTACCTTTTGAAGTGCTATTTTAATATTTTTGTCTACCAAATTCAATTATTAGCTTTTGAAGAAAGGAACACAGTCCTGATTTATGCAGAAATTTCAATGAAGTCCTAAGTATGCATTCAAAAACCACTTTGCAGAAACATGCAAACATTGTAATATATAAATGACTACAGATATGTCCTGTCATTTTATTATTTTGTCCTCAGTATGTCAGAGAGATATATTTTATAAGTTTATAATAAAATGGGCATTTGTTAATGTGAATATAACACGGAATTCTGCTTTTTGACTGTACTAAATCAAGCACACTGAAACATGAAATGTGTATTGTGCTGAGTGTATCAAACAACTTAGCGATTTAGATATCTAAAATATAATTATGTATGGTGCGATATCTGTCAGACTGAAAATGCTAAAAAAATATTTTTTCCCCTAAATAAACCTTCTTTCCATTATTAGCTAGGTTGTGGATTACTTTACGTTATGTCTAAGGGAAAAAAATCACTCAGAATTTTCCTTGCATATAGACTTTTGGAAAATTAGAACAGCGTGAGAGAAACTGTAGTTGCAGAATTTGGTTTGGTGTTTTACATAAGGTTATCTCCCTCCTCCTGCATACCCTTTAGCATATCACTGAATGAATTTTATTAAAATATTCAAGCCACCTGTCCATTTGAGCCTGTTTCAGTTATCACCCAAAAATAAAAGCAATTCTGTACTTCAGAAAACAGGGATCCAGAAATAAGTTTACATTACTGGTGGCTAATTAAGCAAACTGGGCTTGCTGTCCCTTTAAAAAAAAAAAAAAAAAAAAAAAAAAAAAAAAAAAGCCCAAGCCAAACCACAACAACAACAAAAGAAACCACATCCTTTTTGCCACCCTAACCCCTCCTCCTGCTCCCCCTCCAAATACACACAGACACACAGACTTCCCTTCAATGAGTGGTTCAGGCTCCCTGATTAAGGTCATGCCGTTTGTTCATTACTGGCCTGGCTAATGTGATTGAATTGGAACAATACCTTTGAACTCCTTGGCTCTGATCTGCATACTAATTGACTCTCTTGTCCTTGGCAGTGACCTTGACAGGCTTTCCACTACTCTCAGAATGGCTGACCAGTTTCTCATCAAAAGTTCCTAATAAAAAAAAAAGCCCCAACCCCAAAATAAGAATTAGACATTTATACTACTTTTCTCTGTATTCATATTTCCTTATATACCATTAGAAAAAGCAAAATTGTTACTCCCTAGCTCCCCCTGGATGCTTATTAATACTTGAAAATCACAGTGTCACTTTAAAGTACTGAAACAGTGAGAGCATTGTTTTGAAAGAGATCATTGTTGCAGCTTAGAACACATTTTACACACATTTTCAGGTGGATTTTTTTCCTTGTTATACAAAGGGTTGCAGTTTAACTCATGGACCTTTACATCGTAGTTTTTTTTTACCCCAAATAGGAAAAGTAATTTCAGTTATAGCCTAAGAAAACAGCACAAATTAGTTTCTTTTTTACAATTTACATTAGCACACTAACAGCCTGCATTTCAACAGGTTCTATAGTAATAGAAATACTATGGTTTCAAACAAAACAAAACCAAGCCATGCAGAACACTGCATCTAGAAAATGCCAGGTTTAAGCTAAGGATTTTACTTTTCTATTTCTGAGGCTCTTAAACCAATGTACTTCTCAAGAGAGACATGACTTCTATACAGAAGACATCATTAAGCACTATACAAATATTTATGAAAAAAAAAAAGATTACAAGAGAATATTCTTCTGACTGGAAAGGAGAAGTTTATTTCATTTTTAGTGGAGTGGAGATTTACCTTGTGAGACAAGTGTCAGCCTTGGTGAACTTTTATTCTTAAAGTAATGAAGTAATAACTAAATCAAACTAAAATTAAATATCATCAAGAAAAAGAGATGGACAGCATGCTGAGAAATGTACTTTTGTCAGAGTGTCTGCAAAGATCTGCTTTGGAAAAAGTTATATTTTTTCTTTAATATTCATTCTTACTTTAGGCAAAATCTATTGCAGGAAAAACAGCTGGAATTTTAAACTCATTTAATAACACTTTGCACTTCTCTAGGTTCTCAAAGGGCTTTAGAAATATGAAGGAATGAATATGTATTATAACCAGGTGAAGCATTATTATGGAACATTAATAATGACCTGCAGATCTACAAATAGTAAATCAAACTGCAAAATTTTTAACACACGTTCTTTAATGTAATTTCCATTTTTATTCTGCCGTGGTAACCAGACCAGCTGTTTTGAAAAAAATCTCAAAACAGAGGTTCTCACTACTGAGAAAATTATTTTTAGTTTTTAAGGCAATGATATCCAAGCACCAGGCCAATATCCAAGTACTTAGACAGGGCAGACCTCACAAATTTGGCATCCAGTTCAAAACCACTATAGAAATAAGCCACACAATTCAGATTTTCATCCAAACTTTTCTAAAAATTCAAGGATGGCCTGGGTCCAAAATTCCAGTAAGAATACCAAAATTTCATTACAAAGGAACATGTAGGGCTCAATTTAGTTTCAACAACCACTTCTGTTCAACACCTAGCATGGAAACAGTCTTCTCATCATCCCTCTCTAGACCGCATATGCATGTTATCTGCAATGCACTTGCACTGTTAGTGAAAGCCCCAGGTTCAGTGAGGAACCCAGAAAGTTGGTACTAAAATGGGAAATCCAGGGAGGGCAAGGTGCAGACTCCAGCATCTACAGACACCTGCAGCAGCAGGACTGGGTAAACCTGTAAGCAGGACACCTTCATCGGGACCGAGAAGAGGCACATCCAGGTAGTTGGATCTGTGAACATACTAAATCTCTATAGCATCACACAGGTGACACAGGACTGAAGAACACATTTTTGAAGGTATTTTGGTGCATAAAACACTTGCAGACTGTTATAGGAGTTTTCAAAAGCTTTTGGACCAAATTCTAATTGATTTCACTTTGCTCTGAGACTCCACAAACTGCAGCTGAACAGGTGAAGTTGGCATTTATATAAATTACCAATCAATTTTTCTCACCAAAACCAGCAATGTTTATATAAAAATTTAGTATTTCTGGTCTTCTGAGACCTTCCTAAAGTGTACTGTACAATGATATATGCCAGGTGTCCCCGCAAAAAGAGAGCATGCAGAGGAGTTTTTTTTAGAAAAAGTACTTAAAAGTGAAACTGCAAAAGGAAAGGTTAGATAGAGAGAATGCACCCTATGAAACAAGTCTCTGCTCTCACATAGATTTTTATTTTTTTGCATCAGAATTTGTCCATCATTTTTTTAGGACTCAACCAAACACTGGTATACCCATCACTGTCACTATTTAATTTTATTTAAGCAGTGAGCACCACCTACTGCAGGGGAAGATTGCAACCTATTTAGTCAGTACATCAATCACTTCCTATAAAAATTTGTTTTCCTAAAGCTGTTACTGCTGAAGTTCTGACCAGGACTATGTATAGCTTTTATGTGAGATAGGAACTAACCACTACTCAAAATGGAGTTTTTGTGATCTATCTGTAACACTTATAGGCCTTAGATACTAACCAGCTGAAGGAAAATGAAAAAGATTTAATCAATTAACCTAGTATATAAAGCCAGACCTCAAACAAAGGCAGCTAGCGGAAGAAATTAGTTTTTCCCACCCTCTGTATTTGATCTGTGACTAGCACATTAGAAAAACCACTTACTGACCTGTTCAGCTCCTTAAAATAAAAATTAAATAAGTTTTAGCACTGAGTTTGATACACTTCTATGTGACAGCTAGACTTGGTTCAGGAGAAAGGAAAGAAAGGAGGGCACAGAATATCTCTCTCCTTTCCCATCTCAGAAGACTGTCAGGAGTACTGACACCCCTTATGTGATGCTCAGGCACCCTCTTACCACTGCAGATGAAACCACCTAACCTGATCACCCCTTATCTGCTCCCTCACAGCTGCCACTTCCTGCTCACCTAGCTGTTCCCTAACCTGATTCAATAAAAACTATTTCCTTAACCTGCATCAGTTTGTCTGCTTTGGACTAGAAAGTCATTCTGTGACTCATACCAGTAGACCTGAGGAGGCAGTAACTTTCAGCAGGAGCCTGGGTGTGAGCTGAGGGGATGCTTAAGCAGGGAGAAATCAGGGTACCATCTGCAACCAGAACAGTCTGTCTGACTGCAGCATGGAGCTGTTGCCAAGCTATGCTAAGTTACACTGGTCATAGAGGTTCCTCAATGGCTTCTGTCTGTGATGGAAAGATAGAGAAATCAAGCTCTGTCAGTCCCAGTCCTGCTGTCACAGTCAGGATAAAGGTAAAAATCCTCAGCAAACATACTTCTGAGGATGAGGCAAATGAAACGCTCAGTTAGATGCCCTGTTGGGCATTTACAGTAAGATTGTACATGCCTGTGCAGTGTAAAGAAACTGCAATGTGTAAGGAAATTGATATGTCAGAGGACTATTAAAAGAAAAATGCCAATATAACCTAAACACCTGCAAAACAATCTAGACTTCTGCTCTGAGTACTTAGTGTTTTTTACTTGCACCTGACATGCTGTTGGCAGAGTAAGGCAGAGAAAACCATCCCCACTCAACCCCATGATAATGACCATGATCTTGATTTCTTTCAAACATTTAATAATATATATAGAGAGAGACATACAGATTATAAAAATTAATCCAAAATTTTCTCTGGCTTTTCTGCCCAAGAAGAGTACAAGAAAACAAACACGTGACAGCTGTGGAAATGCAGCAAGTATGGTGATGAACAAGGTGTAGTAACTAGAAAGAACACAATGCAAGTGAAAAATGATAATTATTGATAAGATAAGGGACAGGTAATTACCACACTTCATATCCGCCTACCTGCTCTAAGGACAGAGAAGACATTTCCCAGCTGTCTAATAAGTAGAGTGGTGGGTTGCAGTTTGCTCTTTTGGCTCTTTAGGCAGGTTCTCCTCTTCCTTGCTGGCTAGCACTGTCATACATGGGCTACATTATTTCAGGTAATTGTTAGTATTCTATTGAAATAACTTAAATAACAATAATAGTAAGAATAATTATTACAGTCAGATCTGATCAGAATACAGGTTAAAATAAAAGTCCAGGACTAAAATGCATCCCTCAACTCGGACATTTACTAAAAGCAGAATAGATAACCCCGCAAAAACAGTCCATTATTTTACTTTAGATAAAAGCTGCAGTGAGAGTCTATAATCAGCAGTAAACTTTAAAGAATTAAAACCAATGAGAGAGTAAATACCGATTGTAATGCATCTGAATATTTGCCTGCAGAACTTTGGATATACGTTATGGGTATCATTCAGAATGGGTAAAAAAACTTAAGTAAATTCTGAACATTTACCTGCCAAACAGAGAGCTGAGGCATGTTTCATTATTGCTTTTGCTCTTTTCTGGCTTTATTCTGTCCCTTGCTGTACTGCACATGTCCACTCTTATGCAGTAATTTCATATTTAAGAGGATAATATTCCTCACCATTGTACTTCAATCACCGTCCCTTAATGACTAATTCACTGTTAATTGAATGACTTCTATATTTATCATTTAATCTAAAAGATTAGCATAAAAACATGTGACAACAATACAACAACAGCAAACTGAACCTCAAGGCACAAACTGTATGCTGTTAGTTATCCATGACACACTGTAATGAGAACATTCATAACAAAATCCTTCTTTGTGGTAAAGCACCTGTCTTCAGGCTTGCAACATATTTGTTGTCTCAGAGCAATCTTGGTAAATGTCAAGCTGGTTTGCATTTCTTTTTGTTTAAAAGTGGTGTTAAGTTAGTAGGTTGATGGAGAAAGCATCCATAGGTTTCTGCACTCTTTTTTTCTGATACTGTAAGAGATGAGCTGTCAATTGGTAGTAGTCAAGAGATTCTGGACTTCTGATGCCAGTCCTTCAACTCATCCCAGCTTCCAGTCAGATATGAATCTCTGATGATATTCACATTCATGAGAAATGCCACGTCCAAGAAACCAATGAGCCACTCTGCTACATAACAAGAAGCCAGCCCTCAAAGCAGTTCAGTGATGTTTTCCTCCAAAGCTCTTCCTGACACTGAGAATTCAGGTAACACAGCAGGGCTCCTACTAATTGCCTGAGAGGACTCTGCCACTGGGTCCGTGTGATCGTTACGGAGACTCCTCTCAAGAGCCACAGCTTGGCTACACTCACCTCATTCAAGCAGCTGAGGAGTTCCAAGCCTGTGTTTGGAGTGAAGGACAAGCCAGATCATCTTTATTGATCTGTGTTTATTTGCTTCAGAAAGTTCCTCTCTCTTTTTAGTGTGTTTGTGTTTCCCTTTCACTGAGTAGAGGCACTGGTTAGCAGTGCAAGACAATCTCTGACTTCACAGGTTATAAAAGGTGCCATTTTTCTAACACTTCTTGCTCCTGTTAGTTCACTAAGTAGAAAACTTAAAGAACCTTACTCTGTGAGGCATCTCTGTGGATATTCACAAGTTTGGTGATTCCCAGACATGGGACTGTGACCTCTAATGACATGAAAGAGACTCAAAAATGCAAAATGCAGCAGCTTTCAGCTGACAGACTGCAGCTGAACAGGGAAGTAGACTATCCTCTCTGCCAACTTTCAGGTGCCAGAAAATGAGTGCTAGCAGCTAAATCACTTGCCTACCTGCAACAACTCTTTTCCCTGAAGCACCTCCTGTGAATGTAACTGTGTAAAGATACACACTATAGGCTGAAGGCCTGACTTTTAGACACCTGTTTAAATCTGATTTTGGAGGAAAAGCAAACAACCCCCAAAATAGCCACAACAAAAATAGCACACCGAGAAAAAATTCAGATGGAGGCACCACTGTAACAATCCAGACCTGTTCCCTTGACTAGGGTTAGATTATGGCACCTCTGCTCCATTAACAAAATTCTTTTTCTAGGGATCACCAGCCTTCAGCTTGGTTGGCCAGGATGGTCCACAGGCAGTCTCTTAATGGTGCACAGCAGGGCTCATGCAGGCTCAGGAGCTGGGAAACAAAGCACATCTTTAGAGGGGCACCTGTGAAAAGCAGAGGCTCCCCCACCTTCCACACTCAACAGGGGCTGAGAAACTATGTCTTTGTGCAGAGAAATGATACCTCCAGTAAAGTGATTGGCAGCATCTTGTTTCTGTGAAAGGCAGTATCTCCCAGCTCTTGCTGAGTTTCAAACAGCACGCTTAACTTCTAATTTGGGAAAGAAAAATACCATCTGGCTCCTCAACTTTGAAAAGATGCCAAACCTTGACTTACTCTCTGAATCTTCCCCAGGAAATCATGGGAACTACCTACCAAGAAAATCATTACAAAGTGTGAACAAGGCTCACGTGAGCTAGCTGCGTGTAATCTATCGCAACGTGTCTTTAAACAGAAAAATAACTGATTTGGGGCAGTTTAGTCATGCAGTCACTTAAGAACTTGCTTGAGTCTCCAGTTCTGTCTCCAACTGGAAGATACTGAATCACTACTCTAAATTCTTGGTGGATTTTTGAACAAGGAAACAAATCATCTTTTCTAAATTAAGAAATTGAAGCTGACAGTATTAGAAGGAAAGCTAACAAAGAGCCCTGCAATATCATGCTGGACAGCACTGGACAACACAAACATTTAATCCATGTTTGTGCTCCTTAAAGTCTTACTTGTATATTGCTAGGAGTAACACTTTTAGATATAAAATTATTTTAAAATAAAAAGCATCAGAAGAGTTATTTTGTCAGAAGTAAATGCATTCATGTCAGGGAAAAGATTTTTAAATTACAGCCAATAAAGAATGAAGAAGAGAAATTTAAGAAAAGGGAAAATCTGGGAGGAGAAATACAATTGTTGTTCTTCAGCACCTCATTATTTGTAACCAGTGGTATGTAAACTTCATATTATAATACAGGATCAATTCAGATGCAAATATCTGAGCCCTAATTGTATACATGGAAGAAAGAAAAGAGTGCAAATGTTCAAGCATGCTTTATTTTGCTATTTCTATGTCCTCCAAGACATACATTCAAAGTTTAAGTAGCAACACATCACCTGGGTACATTTATACTGAAAAAAGCTAATAAATGCCATTACAAATATTATGTGCAAATTGAAAACCATAGAAAGATGCATTGTACTGTAGTCAGACTGTAGCAAATCTGTAATGTTATTATTTCAAATTATTTCAGATGAGATGTATTCTGTAGTAATCTTATATATCAAAGTCACTAAGACATTGAACTCATCCCTATGTTGCTTTACTTAAGTAAAACATTTTGAATTCAAGCATACAAATTCAACCTATTTATGTTTTTAAGTCTCATACATGTATCTGTACAGAGATGAAGAATGTATGTATTTATTCTTAAACAATATGCTAAAAAAAGATCAAGTGTATCAATTTTAAAAGTCCATTTCTTTAACTGTTAAGTTGCTTTTCATGGGGATGGACCTTCTTATGCTCAAGTCTAATCTCTCTGTGATTCAATATATGCACACTTATGCTAACTGGAGCTGTACATGTAGCTGGGTACAAAATTCACATCCCTCATTCAAAGCCCTCATTCAAACTGTGTTTGCAACTCTGAGTCCTGACATGAGGTTTTGCAGACATGGAACACCCTTCCACAATCTGCCAAAGTACCAAAAGCCCACATCCCTGCGTCTCAGTTCATTATATTCCCAATCCTCCTGCTTTTTTTTTTTCAATCAAACCATATAGTTTGCATTTGTAATACAGACTCAGGCAAAAGTTCTCCCAAAGTCAATAGAAAGATTTCCCATGTCTTTGACAGTTTCTGGAACATGCTGTATTTCCTTTCTTCAGTCTCAACTGTCTTCAACAGTCTCTAGAACAAGCCATATTTCCTTTAGCCCTTCATAGCTCACATTCCTGCAATGACATGGCAGGCTCTATTATGAAAATTGAGCCCACAGTGTAAACCGTGCTACAGAATTTGCTTCTGTGAAGCGTTTTCCTTCCTTGCCTTGTGTGCAATTGTTTGAAGTTCAGCATCATTTCAGCATGTGCATGGCATGGGGGTTTCAGTTTCATCCGTGTTATCCATGGCAAAGGAAAACTCTATCACTTAGGCTGTACTTCCCTCTCTAATTTCAGTTCCCTTTACAAGTACTGTATATATATACATGCTTACTTAAGATATTTGTACAGTTTGGGAAAAGGTTATACACTCTAGAGGCCAGACTATAAGCAGGCATGCATGTGTATGTCCTAACTTGGGAAGGTTTTATTGAAGACAGTATAGGTAAGTGGGTCAATCTTCTGGCTACGGCTGACGTTGAAGGTCAGGAACTGTTCTATCTGGGCTGTTAAGTGCAGAGGAGAGTAGAGTGATGACTTTACTCCAACCCATCCCATCTCCCTTCAGTAGAATATTTCTGCTGTGAGATGGAACCTGGTGCTTACTCCACACACCACTGAGATGGAGAACTCAAAGCCAGGCCTAATACTGTCTACAGCATCTCTGGAAGATCAGTTCCATGTTTTCACAATGGTCTGACAGTGTTCAGCTTACCAGCACATTTTCTGCAATACATCACTAAACTGACAAGTATCCAACATGGGCAGAAAAGTATGGTTGTAGATAAAAGCCTATGAGAACATATTGTGTCCTGCAGCAGCACTATGAAGTGTAACATACAACCAAATGTACAAAACATTATTGCATAACTGAATTTTTTTTCACTCCCCACATGTAGAGGATGCTTTTACCAAAGTAATAAAAAAAAAAAAAAAAAAAAAAAAAAAAAAAAAAAAAAAAAAAAAAAAAAAAAAAAAAAAAAAAAAAAAAAAAAAAAAAAAAAAAAAAAAAAAAAAAAAAAAAAAAAAAAAAAAAAAAAAAAAAGAGAGGGGAAAAAGAAGTAAAAAGTTTCTGACTTTCGTTAACCTTCTCTTGTAGTTCAGGTTATTTCTTTAATGCATTTATCTGCTTTAAAATTGTCTCCTTAGCCTCTCAAGGGAAACCAATATAATACACCATCACATTTCTCACAGGAGAAAAAAGAACACTTACTCTTAATAGGTGGCAATTTTGCCAGATGTTATTGACATAGTAAGTGCGAAATTTCAGTGATACTAAATGCAAAGTGCAGCAGATTAAAGAACAATGGAACAAAGTGCAAAATGAAGTTTAAAAAGCAGCAGTGTCAAAGTCAGAGAAAGTGTGAAAAAATTACATTTTAACAACACTATTAAGAACAAGTTTACTAATTACTGTAACTGGCACAAATTTAAAAGTGTCTTCCTTAGACTCAGGAAAGTTTTTTAAAGTGTGATATTTTTTTCTTGTCAGCATTTTTTCTTTTTTTTATGCACTGTAGCAGAGACATAACATTACTGGTACTAAAACAATGACACTTGGAGCTCTTATCTTTCACTTCTTAACCCTTTCTTACCAAGTAATATTGCTACAAATCCTACTATTTGAGCAGGGTAGTGAACTAAAGAAAATGCTTTCTTAACTAATGCTGAACAGTTTACAATAAAGACTATATGGTTGATTCAGTCATTCTTTACACATTCACCCACTGGCAAAAATGGAATCTACACACCTAGAATGTCTTCTCATTAAAAGTTTGGCAAAATCCTGTTTTGCTGTTAAAAAAAAAAAAATCTATAAAATGTGCACAGTTTCCTCATATTCAATGATCCATTAATATGCAATAATAAAATATTACAGTTGGGGTGTTCCTCATCTATAAATCAGAGAAGCTCCACTGCTTTCAGTGGCATTATGCCAAACTTAAAGAACTCTTTTTCTAGATTGTGTTTATGTTCTTCCTGCTGTACTGAAAAACATTTCTCAGTTGGCAGCTGTACATGGACCTCTGCTGAATTCATTGCAACTACTTTTTGTTTGGCCATCAGCTCTGATACTGTGGCCTGTAGTCTCCAGTAAGACTACAACCAGCAGCAGCACAACTAAGACCTAAGTCTATATTCCTGTATATATAGCCCCGAATGGGGATGAGGCCATCCACATATCTACTGCTAGAAGAGCAGCTCCAGTGTGGGGAACTATATCCTCACTCTAGATTGTTCTGTTTTCTTTTTGTTTCTTGAAGATCTTAAAGGGCCTTAGATGTCAAGGGCAATTCTTAGGCCGAAATCTATCACCAAAATCCTATGGCTGAAAAGAAAAAAATCCAGGATAAATATCCAAATCACTAGTTTTCTTTATTTTTACTCAGTGCTTTCATTATTTAGCGGGTACATTGAGATAGCAAATGCAAAAGTGACTTCAGTGTGAATCATCTGAGATACTTCGGTGCAGATAATTGAGACAGACATAGCAGTTGAACCTGCAGTCCGTGGTACTACCTGCCCAAGTCCAGGGTCCTTGAACATGCCACATCACTGTACATCAAAACTTCATTTCAGCATCTCATAAGAGACATATATACAAGCACTATTCCAAATACAGTCTAGTAGGCAATTCCAATTATCATTTGAGAAAAGGTTTAATTTGAAGTCCATTTCAAAATAAGAGTAGCAAAGCATCAAGCTTTAATAAAATACTAATACTTTCTTATCTCTGAGGAGGGAAAGTTGACTTTGCACAGGATGCAAGTAGCTTGCACTAATTACTATTCCATTAGTGGTTCTTCTAGCATATCAATGGCTACTCTTTTCATGGAAATCTGATATTATCCAGCTGAATATATCTGCACAGCTTTCTTGGGGCATTTTTCTTTAAAGTGCATTTATCATAATCATCTATCACCACTTTTCCACCTCATGGCTGCACTTGACTCAATCAAATAATTTGGGAAATATAAACTCCAACAACCTCAAAAATTGTGTACTGTACAATTTGATGCAGGGCCTTAGGCTCTACCCTCTTAAGGAAGAAAAAATGTGGCATGGTAGATGGTTCATTTGCCAAAGGATCTAATTCTGTCTAACAAAAAAAAACTCACTGTACATGAAGTTATACAAAAAGAAAGCTAGTGGGATTTTTATGTTTTCAGAGATGTGGAAGAAGGAGGATGAAGTGGCCTTATTTCTTGTAAATGTACTTTTTAAAGCCTCAGAAATGAAGTACAGATCCTGTGCCTTGATGTAAATATCATGCAGTTTAATATTGCAAGCACTGAAAAATTGTCTATAGCAGATTTAAATGGAAACGTTTTTCTTCTTGTGTTGTGGATGTAGTTTTCTCCCTTCTACCTTGAGCTGAATGCAGATGACAGTGTTCAACTTTTTCACTGCCATTTGCCAGAGCTCATCAACACCAACCCATAGAGATGATGAGTGTTGACTTCCCATCAGGTGTAACATTACTGCCATTTTGGTATGTCAAGTCTGCAGTGACCAGTAGCCATCAATTTCACTGTATCAAACAGTATGATTACCCAGATAACTACAAAAACCTTAGCAGGGCCTGGCTGTCCTTGCTCTCTGGCTGGTGACCTCACTCATTACTTCCAGATTTTAAAGGAGTTATTTGGTGTTAAGATATTCAAGGAGGGCAGCCTGGCTCTCAAGTCTTGACCAAGAAGGCAGGAACATTTTTCAAGCACTGTCAAAATTTCAGTGTGACTTAAGAGGAGTTTCTTTGACTTCTCAGCGCTCTTTATTTCCTTTCATCATCAGACAAAAGAATGATCACATTCTGTGCTCTATTTTGAAATGGTTTGGGTTTTCACTAACAACAGTCATGAAAGCCAAAAAAGGTATAACTTTTAAATTATTTGTATAGTTTTAGCATGCTAGTTTGTGGTGTTTAGGTGCTAGTCTCAGCTAGACTTTTCACTCACATTCTCCATTAGTTCCAGGATTTTAGAACTGTAGTAATGTTATCTTTTCCATTAAATAGTTACAAAAAAGATGCACCCCTGGAAGTCCCTCCAGCTACAACTAGTGGAAAAATAGGTGACAGTTTTTCCCACATACCCATTGTGGGGGTTTTTTTGTGGTTTGTTTGTTGTTGTTGTTGTTGTTGTTTGTTTGTGGTTTTTGTTTGTTTGTGTTTTTTTGTTTTTGTGTGTGTGTGTGTGTGGTTTTTTTTTTAATTTTGTTTCAGTAAGTTCTGGGCAAGTTTGCCAACCATGACTAATGTTGAACCGTGATGTCAGGAAGGGGGTGGAGGGTCTTTACATGACTTGATATTTTTGTCTTGACATGTTTGTGCTAAAAGAAAGTTCACTGTCTAGGATTTTATCGCATTCAATTATTGCTATCAGCTTGTGCATTCAAGATGTATTCCTAAAAACTGCATTAGAATAATTTGTTCTGCCTCCTCCTTCTAGACTGGCAATAATTGCCCACCCATCTCCCTCCCTCCTTATCACCTATCCAATTTCTACCAGTTCCCTAGGGGGGTCTCATCAGAACTACATAAACCTTTGCTATATATATATATATATATATATATATATATATATATATATATATATATGTGTGTGTGTGTGTGTGTGTGTATATTTTACCTCCTACTGCACTGTTAATGGAACTCTTTGATCTCTTGCTAAACTATAGTGGACTTCTCTGAGATAAAGTTTAATCTCATGGTGGACTTACAGGTATTCTGTAAGTCAATAAAACTGCCTTTTAAAGTTACAACTCTATAAAGAGTCATTTCTCCATTAAGCATTCTGTATGAGGGACACTATACAATTTCTATCTACTATACTCAGGTTGTAGTCCACCTCCTCATTCTTCTGGAAGTGCTTTTTAAACCACTTTGAGGATAGCTGAGGTCACACATTTTGACTGTAACATATATTTCTTTGTTTTGTTTTTGTGACTCTGCAGGGAAACTTAGAAAACCATAAGGATTCTCTTAGTCTGTGGCTATTTTAGGCAATTTATAATCCAATTCAAGCAACGTTAGAGAGATTAATAATCAGCAAATGTAGATGAGGGAACTTTAACAGCAAATTTCAAAGGAAGAGAGACACCATATCAGATATGGTAAACATACTTCTTTCAGTAATTCTACCATTTCAGTTGTAAATAAATCTACAAGTTTTTGGGTTTAGTTCAGCAAAGCTAATAACATACAACATCATTCATTCTCATGCAATTGCATCACAAGGTGACAAACATCATGCATAAGACTTTATAGATTTCAATAGGTTGGTGCTGAAACACTGCTCTGCAGCTTTCCCAGTCTGGACCAAGGGGCTCGAACTGTTGCCTAGATATACCTGAAATTTGACCACTGCCCTGCAGTCAATCTCAGTTATTAAACTGCTAAGTCTGGTAAAATGCTCATACCACATATAAACGGCTATCACTACCTCTCTTGTGAAAATGCTATTAAGTTCTCTGTATTCTTTTGATAGTTTCAGTCTAGCTATTAGCAGTCTCCACTAGAAGCAGACAAGACTTACAGAGAAAGACTGAATGAAATTTTGGAAATGGACAAATCAAAATTCCACACTTTCTGCCCTTTTGAAGGATACATGGTACATTTTTCACCTCTCTCACTGATTACATTATAGCAGATAAGTCAAGTAAATAACTTAAAATTTGAATAATCACAAAACTTATTCTGATTTTTCTCATCTTTTATTTTATGTTCATTTTGAATTCAACACTAAAGTATTCCCACTACTGACTGGATGTGCTGTTTTCATACAGTGTACTCTATCCATGCTCCCATAAACCTCAGAGTAAAAAGAGAAGGAGCAATAACAGAAGGCTCAGCCTCATAGAATCTGTTCAAATAATCAACCACACTTGTTTATTCGCATTGGCTAGACATCTAAACTCAGGATGACCTTGATACTTCTAGGCTACAATAAGGAGGCAGAACTATTTGAGCCCCCAGAGAACTCCACAAGACATTGATTTAAGAATCCATTTTTAGAACTGTTTGGAAATTAATGTAAAGCTGCATTTCATCATACTTGTGTTAAAACATCGTGTTTCTACATTTTGCCAGCATGATATGAGGCGATTAATATACACTACTAAAAGAGTGTTGCTTTCATGATTATTAGGCTTGTATATCTTTTACAGTCATTACAGCTTTTATACTTCCCAAGTAAAGCCTTCCAATCTACCTTTCCCCCTGAATTTGCATGAAATTGGTACTTTTTCCTAGAAATCCCCATGAAATTATTACTTTTCTCAAAAGGTCACACAAAATTTTATAATACTGTTTTTGCTGCAGTATTGTTTACTGTTACAGCTTGGTTTGAATAACCCTTTTTCAGTACACTATTGACAGATATTTCCAGTATGATGTGGAGGTGATAGGCTGCAGTATTACTTAACATTTGCCTTTGTTATGGACGTGATTTGACAGATCCTTAGAAAACCACCAAAAGGTCATTTCTACAATAACTTCTCTGTGATGTCTTACAGGGCAGGGGTAAGAACAATTCTGAGACAGGAAAGAATAATCAGGAAGTTTTTCAAGAGTGTATTGAAAATTCAATGGACTTGTATGAAAGACTATATCTAAATTACTAGTTACAGTGTAAACTTTGATGAAAGACAGGGATAAAAGTTACCTCTCTAAACCCTCATCATTCATTCTTCAAAAAATATTACAAGACAAAGGGTATAAGGAGAAAATAGGAAAATGAAATGTGTTACAATGAAAACTCACTAATTTTGCCATTTTTTTATATCTTTATATGTAAATTCAAATATCTGCTCTCTTTCTTTTCCTTGTCTTCATTCGTCACCAGAAAGACAGTAATAAATGTTCTTTCTGCCTCCAGTCTTCTCAGAAAGCTGTCATTCTTCAGTGACTGCATCAAAAATGCTAACAAAATAACTTATCCTACCCTATTCTAATTCTTAACTGATTTTTCCCTACAGAAATTAAGACCTTATAAAATTAATATGCCTAAAGATGACCTGCAGAGACTGTCCTCAAGGCTCTCTTGGTAAGTTCCTCTTCTTAATTCTCAGTCTTCCTGATTTTTGAATAACAGATGTTGCTGCAACCAAGCAGGTAGGGAAACCAAGACTTCTAGTGGCCATATGAGTTGGCGCATTGCCAACAAGTTCTTCAAAGCATTAACATTTCAGGAGATAGGCAGGATTCACCACCACCTAAAAAATGGGAAGAGAATTCCTCAAAATCAATGCTGAAATTGAGAGAATGGCTGGAGTGAGCTACAATCTATTGCACTCTCTCCAAAACCATATAGCAAGTCAGAGACTTACAAATATTACCAGCAAGAAACAGAGGGAATTTCCAAACTTCAGAAAAAATAATAAAACATATCTCCCCTTTCCTTGTCCCAGAAGCTCAAGAGAGAAAAGACAAAATCTTCAGGCTCCGGAAAAGTCACAAAATTACAGAATATATTTGTTTTACAGGAAACATTGCAATTTAAGCAACATAGCAGTAGTAGGATCACAAAATAGAGGAACTGCAGACCTAAGAATTCCTAGTCATATTCTTAAAAAAAGTGTTCTTGTAAAAAGCCCTCAATACAATAAAATAGGATCTAACATATCAGGGATTAAAGGAATATAAGGGGGACAAATGATGTTACTTTCCAAGAGAAAGTGTTTAGATTCCTGGAATGTATTTTTTTGTAATTTCAAATGTAAGCTCCTAATTTCTATTATGATAATTACTGAATGGTCTCCAGCTATAAAAATTGTTGCACACTCCTATCTTCAGTCCACATGAAACATTTTTTAGTTAAGTATTTACATAGTGCATTGGAACATAATAATAGACAAGTGATTGTGGACTGGGTAATTTCTGTGGATTCTTAGGTTAGTAATAGAATGTTGTCTCAATAACTCAGATAAAAAAAGTAAAATATACTTCAATATTTATCTTCCTGAATGATTTTTGTTCTCCTCTGGAAATTTTCGGAGTACTTTTTCTTCCAAATTGTGAAATGAAAATACTGTCAGAACAAGCTTCTTCAGAATGTTATTTTTATCAAGACAAATCTTACTCTAACTAGTTTTTCTTTAAAGTTTGTCCTGCAATTCTGTTTTATATTGAAACAGGCTGCTATTAGGAGAGTGCTGAAGCCTTCAAAGGAGAAGATTAATGGATAAAAAAAGACAAAACCTTATAGGTAGGAAAGGTGAAGGTCAAGATAGCAGGACCAGCATAGTCAAAAGGTGTAATTTTTAAACTTGTATTTTATGTTCTGGCTTTTAAAATTAAACTGGGCAACAGATATGGAAAATAAATATATGAAAAGGGGTGATAGAAGGAAAAATAAGAAAACAGCAAAAAAGTATAATGCTGAACAGGAAGGAGCTGCATTTAAGGGTAATCGAGGAAAAAGCACAGTGCAATGAGCAATGGACTCGAGGCAGGGTTAGTACATAGAGGTAATAGAATTTGTTAAACCAATTGATGTAGTTAGAAAAGAACAAATGAGCTTTCAGGCATACAAACCCTTCCTCAGATCTGAAATAGCAGGGAATACAATGAAACTTTTCAGGTACTGGATCTCTTGTTACCCACCCACAAACAGTGTCAGAATCTTGATTGTCAGAGGAGGCATAGATTAATGACAGGTGACACCATCTGAATTACTGAAAATACTGACACCTAGAAAGAATTGAGATACCACCAAGTTAAGATATGCTACTAAACTGCTTGGGTAAGGTCTCGTATTAGAAAATGGTAAATTTGGGGGCCTGCTCTCATTCCATTTTTAACTCCTCAGCTTCCCTTGAACTCCTTTTGGGAGATAGCACTAATTCCAGGGTTCTCCTGAGGCACTGCTAATGCATCATAATTTGATCTTAGACCCACAATTGACCCCATAAGCAGGGCAGCATGTTTTGTTCTTTCATTTTTGATGGGAGGAAGAGAAGTGTTCTCAGTTGGATGAAAGAGAGATCTCCAACTAACTCATCAACCAAACATGCAGGTTACACCACCAAATTGTGTAAAGAATATCTGAAGAGAGGTATAGAAAGTCCAAGACATGAAATATGAGGCTAATCTATTCCATGAGGGACAGAGCAGAAGATTGCACAGAGAAGCACAGCACAATATTTAGTGTTCTACAACATTCTCAGCTTCACTTTAGTATTATTATTTAGCCACTGTGCCTCTTTAGAGTGATGATATTATCACAGAGTTCAGATTTTCTACAGATTTCTTTCCACAAATGATCAAGTGTTGTGTCCCAGACACAGTAGGGGTATGTGTACATGAATGTATTTGAATAAGGGTTCATGGTGAAGGATGCCAAGACCTGGAGCACACCTACAGTCATTTCTTTAGAAAGTTATTAGACCCCTGCCAGGGTGGGGGCTTAACATAGTACCCTTTACTGGATTCACTGTAGTATCAACCACCAAAGACCAGGACTAGTAATACTGTCAAGACAATCCTTCCATTTCAGTTTGAACTACAGGAGTAAAAGTGATGTGTTGAAATGACAGACTGTTCCCTGACTACTATTATTTGTTGCAGCAGCTCCTGGAGGACCAGCAGGTCAAGACACACTTGTACTTAGTGTTGTTCATGATATACAGTAAGTTATAGTCCCTGTCCCCAAAGCTCCAAAAGTAGTAATCTGACACACATCTTAGATATTTAGTACACATTCACAACATAAATACCTCACTCATATCAAGATGCTACAAGATACAAGCCAGTGTTTCATAGTGTAGTAATCTGAACAGTAATCTGAATAATAATTAATATTTCTCACAGTTTTTCTTTCATTAAGAGAACTAGATATTGAGGGTCTGAGAGAAGCATCTGCCATATGTGCTTCTCTTGCTAACACAAGAGGTTATATCAAATGGTAAGTACGCTACTAAGCAAACAAACCTACTGACACAGATAGGGAAAAATTCTGTACTTACATATACCCGATTCAAAAGATGTGTGTTGACTTCTAGGGACTTTTAGAGAAAGGAAGACTTTTCTTCTAGAGAACAGAACTGCTATGCCTGAAAGAGTCATTCCTAAAGAATTCTGTGGGAGCAAGTATGGTACATCTGGGACAATAGCTATTTCTGTCATCTAGATAAGTCCATCTTCTTTCAGTAAAAGAAATGGGCCAACTTCTCTGAGTCATATGGCTGCAAACCCATTAGCACTGTCACATTTCAGAAATGCTATTGTGAGTGCCTCTCACGCTGACATCATTCACTGTGTATTAAAAAACCATCACCTTTTCTCTTGATCGGGCCCACAGCTCAGTCAGTTCTTTGGTTTCTTTCCTTTCAATTTTTTCCCCTATAAGCAGTCTATATCCAAATTCTGCCCTTTCTCCTTGAATTGTGTTATCAATACTCAAATGTTTCTTTCTGACCATGTCTCTGGAACACTTGTCCAGGCCATTGTCTTCTGCTTTTACCCCAGCTGCCTCATCCACTATAGCTCTTCCTTTCTAACCTCCCACATATTTATATTACCGTCTTCTCTGTACAATCCTCTACAACTAAGGAACAACTGCGTTGCCTTTCGTTCTGACCTGGTGTATCTTTCCCATACCTTGAATCCATCAGTCCCCTGATTATGACATTTTAGCTCCCTCCCCCCATTTCAGAGCTTTGTCCTGCTTATTTATTCAAGTTGACCATTATTGAACCTTCTCCCTACCACTCTGGCAGCAATTTGAGCTTTGACAGCTGACTCCCTATTTCTCTGTCAAACTAATAATGGTCTCCTCCTTGCTACCTTTTTTTAGCCAAATAGCAAGGACACTGCCCTATTTTTCTTTAAATTCCTTGTCAGTACATTCTTCTAATGAAATGCCTACATGAAAAAGTACAGCAAAGGCTGGTAAAAATGCTGGGGTAGGAACGGAGATTGTGAGACTACTTTTGCCTCAAGCATTCAGCAAAACCTGCAAGTGCTTCCCCTCCTGGTTTCTCACTGAGCATTTTCAGAGAAAGGTCTGTGCTTGACCACTGCCCTGTTCTGATCCAGCTTGTTGTCTGTGGCTTTATAAAGTCTATCAGCCAGGACAAATGCCACCTTGGTCTCCATCTCCACATTGCCCATCAAATTTGGAGTTGAATGGGTTTTAACTGAGGGCAGAATTTGGCCTGTTTCCTTAATTAAATATGGTCCTGTCAGAAAGCTCTTACATTAGCTAGGGACAAAAAGAAAGGGAGAAGAAAAATTAAATTATGGAGAAAGGGTTTAAATCAGAAAAAGTCATTAAAAAGACATCATTAAATATAAAGGAATTTAAGCAGCTTTTAACAAAGAATGCAGCTGGAAAGAAAGCCTAACTGTATTTTAAAATCTGACAATTATATTCTGCTTTATAAATCCTAGTCTTTAAAAGACAACACTACTGTACATTGAGGAAGGCTAAGGAGAATTTTTTATGCAAAGTCAATGACAATCCTAAAATTCAAGGACAGATAAGAGGCATGGTTCAGTCTTATGTTTATAAAGTGCTATCCATCCACACTTGCATAATATATTTTTGCAGAATCCTAAATCACCTAATAGTGTTATAAAATGCATGTTGGCTCAAGTACCAGCATCAGAATGTTGCAATAAATTAAGTTCTAATACAGAAGCATAGCTATACTTTCATATCTATGCACAAATACACTTTTACACGCAGACAGAAAACATGTGACCAAAATCAGAAAAAAAAGAGTCCTGATTCTACATGCATATAAGATGAAAAAACTTCCAGTAATGTAAATGCAAAGTGAACTGCGTAGTGCAAAACCTGAGTCCTGCATAACTGCATACTGCATCTTACAAGATTCCCACTGAATTCAATTAGAATAGCTACTTAAGCACTAAGTGATTATCACATAAAAAGTAGATTAATATTCAGAATCAGAAAACAACTGATATGGGCTTTACCTAAATATTATCATGACAAAATTGAAATTATATGGACATAACCTTACATATACATCTCATCAGACTTTCTAACCACTCACACTCTGAGTGGTCACCATTAAAAACTTTAGAGCTTAATTTTCCCAAATAGCTAGCATTATTTTGCTTTTATTTTCTATAGTTAGCATATAGAATATCTAAAAAATATTAAGATAAAATTACTGACTCGTGATCCTATTTATAAGCATTTTGCTACAAGTATTCTCTATTCTGTCTCTGTAAAATTTACAGGGTAGTAATTTAATCTGTTTTCTGTTTTAAACAGACTGCTCTTTCAGTGTATCACCAGTAGCTGTAAAGGCTATTACTGTGGAAACTGAATATCACCTCAGTGTACTCTATATGTAAAAGCAATGTATGCTTTTATAACAAAAATAGCTGGCTAAAGCCAGCACTTTTTCCTCATTTACTTTATATTGACATATGACAATGC
This sequence comes from Empidonax traillii, assembly GCF_003031625.1. NCBI lineage: Eukaryota > Metazoa > Chordata > Aves > Passeriformes > Tyrannidae > Empidonax > Empidonax traillii. The sequence continues at coordinate 759,439 of NW_020955300.1, read as the reverse complement.
TGATAAGAAAGAGATAGACCTGCCATATTTATAATGAATCATTTTATAATCAAATACTGTATATTAACCTGGTCTCTGGCCAATCTAGCACCTGGCTGCCAAGTTCATAATTACACTTTTCTACAATGAAGAGTATGAAATAAATTAATTTCATACTATTTTTGGTCTCACTCTGAAATACATTTATTAGCTGGCTAGTGTCGACAACAATTAAAGTTTGCTAATTCAGGTCTTCATTTTCCCTATTTAAATTCTTTTTGATGAGTCTTTGCTTCATATTTTTGAAAACTATCCATTTTTTATACCTATTTTACATGTTCTTTCTTTGCTTAGTGATTTTGTATTTTACAGGCTTGTTCCATCTTGTTCTTCAGTGAGAACTTCAAAATATGTATATTTTTACCCCAAATCCAACAAGTCTAAAGATAAAATCATGAACATGCTTAATATAAAATTACATTTAGATTTCTGTCTTCTATGGCACATCCAGCTATAATGATACATTACTTATTAATCCCTCATTTTTAATGTCAGACGTTATGTTAAGCTACATAACATTACTTGTTCAAGTAATGGATTTACTGATTAGTTCCTGTTTTGGTCTATAATTGTTCAATGATTTCCTCAATATTAGCTTAACCAAAAAGCTTATGTATAATTCTTTGCAATATGCTTGACAGAAATACAGAAACATTCATGAGAGGATCATAGTTGAAGTTAATCAATAAAGGCTTATCAAGAGTTTTTATTTATAGCTAATGCAAATGTTAAAAAAATGTTACAGCCATTAATTATTACCAGTTTTTTTAAAGCACAAAGTAAGAGTTGAATAAATGTACTTTAAGACACTTAAAGCCCAGGCATTCTTTTTAAAATGACTAGCTAAAGAGCCCCTTGGGCTGTCTTTTTACTGCTTTTCAAAGCTCTAATAGCACTTTTTCACCAAAGACACACCCCTTGAATCCTCCGAGAGATACAATAGCATAATTGTTCTTTTAGGTTTTAAGGCCTTGACATATCTGTCACTGAAAGAACAGTGAATAATAATACCAGAACTATTTTATGCAAATTCCACTTAGAGGTTTCAAGACTTTTGTGAGACGGATCTTGCCTCCTTGTTGACAGTTTTATTGTCACATTAGCTTTACATGAGAAAGTGGTAAAGTTTTCCTCTTTGTTAAATAATACCCCATTTTAAAATCTTTTAAATAAAGTTAAAAACAAATACAAAAACAATGAGATGGAAACACCAATTTGGAAAGGTATCAAAGGAGAAAATAGTAGTCACTTGCAGGAATTTTTCCCACTAGCTTTCATTTTTCAAATGATAAGGCACACTCATTATAATGTGTAATATGTACAAAATGAATATTTACTTGCATATATGTGTATATTTACACACACATATAGGGATATGAATAAAACATATCAGGATGTGTATTCTTAGGCTAGTCAATGATGAATTGCTCATATCTCAAGGTCGAAAGCTACCAAATACTTTCCGTGTATATATATGTTCATAGGCAGTTGACTGTATACAAACAAAATGCATACTAATATGTTGCAACTATTAGATTCAGTTGACAAAGCGGGGGTAAGAGAAATATATGCATACATTACAGAAGGTGTTTTTAGGTCGGAGTTGCAAAATTTGCTGAGATGCAGAGAGCTGATGAAGATGCCATCCCAGACAACAGTGACAAGCATATCTATGGTGGTTTAACCCCAGTCTGCAACTAAGCACCACAGGGCCACTCACTCACTCCCTGCAGGTGAGATGGGAGAGAGGATCAGAAGAATAAAAGGAGAAAAACTCATGGGTTGAAGTAACAACAGCACTGCTCAGCAGTGACTAAAACGTGTGTTATCAACATTATTATCCTAAATCCAAAACACAGCACTGTTCCAGCTACTAAGAAGAAAATTAACTCTATCCCAGCCAAAACCATGACAAAATCTAAGATACATTTCAAATACCCTAAAATATAGTATTTGTGAATTTAATTCAGATGGAGACTGCAGCCAATCTACTCTGGTGGCAAACAATATAGTATAGTTCTCTACAGAATTTATAAAGAAAATAATTCTGCAAAAAGTGTTTTTTATTTTCTTTCTGCTACAATTATTCATTTTGCCCTAATAAAAAATGTAAAGAGACAGAAGACTCTTTTTATTTAAAAGTATCTTCAGAATTCCTCAGATCATGGCTCCAGAGCCAGTCCAGTCCTGACCTCATTCTAGTGACTCGTGTCCCTCTCCTTTAACTGCACTATGACAAGAAGAGTAAGAATGACTACAGAAAATGCAGGTTAAAGAATAAGAGATGCAGCAAAGGTCACACCCCTTTTTTTGTAAATGCCTGTAGTATAGAAAAAGAGGAGCCCATTTTCCTTCTCTAGGGTCATCTCCTTGCTTATAAAGGCAGGAGTTCAGCCTGAATAGGGCTCCCTGTTAGCACAGCTTCTATGGAAAGGAACCCCAGAATGAAATAAAATTCTTTGCAGAGCAAGGTATGGGAGAATATCCCAATCAATCCCTGTATTTAACCCTGGGATTCACTAAATTGCAACCATAGAAACACAGATAATCTTTACTGGAAATATGAGAGGAGAAGATAGGAATTATGAGATATGGTTCCACAACCTGTTCATGAGCAGAGATGTGTCCAAGGATACATAACTGCACTGCATAACAATAGTGAGAAGAGAGGATTCACAGAATCCAAGAGATTTATCCTCTGCAAGCATTTTTGCAGTAGATTTTCCACTCTTCAAATGTACTCTTGTACATTTATATCATGTCTCTAATCTGACTGTTTTAAAAGCTTTGTCTCAACTTATAGACACTCATTTGATTGTGCTGGTGTGCAGAACCACCCAGACCTGCCTGGTGGAAAGATAGCTCTGCTTAAGGGCATGCTATGAATCTGTATGGTTATGAAAATAATCCTGAGATATTTAATATTCATGAGGAGAAAACATGACCTCCAATTTTAAGCTCTTACCTGAAAGCACTATTACAGAGTAAACTGCACAGAACTGTAGTATAATAAAAAGTTATTTTGCATAAAGTTGTGCAAAAACTTCTATATGCAATGTAAAATGGATTCATTCTATTTTTATACTGAATCCACCTGCCTAAGTTCTTAGTACTCAAAGTCATGAAGGACCACATTCAAGCCTACTTAGTTTTCCCTTGAGTTAAGCTCATTGGAAACAAACCAGATTCAAATTTGCTAACTTATATCTCATTTGCAAAAAATGTGGAGATTCGCAGGACTCTTTACTCTCACCACACTGAGTTAATAAATACATCTCATGTGCAAAATCCAGATTTTCATTTGTAAAGCAAAGGATTGCTATTTACCAGCCTGAGTATCATTTAGTCCTGATAGTGAACAATACCTCTACCAACCAGCTGTAAAACAAACAATTGCTTGTAAAACTCTGATCAGCAATGTGTGACGAATTTAACAGAGTGCTTAGAGAAGGCATACAACCACCACAACACAAGGTATTTTTTGATGTGCATCATACTATGAAAATTTTAGAATCACAGAATATGCCAAGTTGAAAGGGACCCAAAAGGATCATTGAGTCCAACTCCTGGCCCTGCACAGGAACATCCCCAATAATCACACCATGGGCCTGAGAGCACTGTCCAAACGCTTCTTGAACTCTATCAGGTTTGGTGATGTGACTGCTTTTCTGGGGAACCTGTTACAGCCAGGAGCAGGGCAGCAGAGGGGGCAGAGGTGGCAGCACCAGCACCGTCATTTGGCACCTCCCTGGCACAGACTGAAGCTGGGTTAGGACATGGTACACAAGTGGCTTGGTGGGACCCATGGCTGGGACAGGACATGGCTGCAGAGAGATGGAGATCAGCCCTGTTGTGGCATGACTGGTCAGGGTTTGTTGGCTCCAGGAGGCTGAAATGGGCCAAGGAAAGAGTGGAGGAGTCCTGGGGAGAGCTGTGAAAGGTTCTTCAGGCCCATTAGTTCCCTGATGGGGGAAATATTTTAATTCACCTGCTTGGAGGTTTCAAGTGGAAACAACCATTTGCTGAGCCAAGTGTGTGGACTGCATCTTAAATCCCAGCAGGGATGCAGAGAAGAATGAAGTAGTAGGTGACTTTTGTATTGAGTGTTACATCTGCACGATCCATAAAGGAGTTGTCTTAAATTACTACAAATTCTGCATTCAGACAAGTAGTAATATCAAAACCCATATTTCAGGGCTTTGGTTGGTCAGAAAAGATTTATTTCTTTAAATGCACAAGTGCTCAGCTCTACCTTGTTCTGAATCAGCACAGACTGTCTATGACAGCAGACAAGCACACAAGATAATATATATCTAAGGTGAATTTTCATTTACAGATGTCTGATTGATATAGCTTTCTTGAATAACTCAAAAGGGTAAGGATATGAGGAATTTTCTGCCTTTGTTTGCAGCTTGGAGTAGGTGTAATTTCCTCCAGTTCTTTCCCTTTCCAGGGGCTTAGGTACTGGGGCACAGTGGCCTTTCCTATTCTCTCCCTGTTGACCACATTAGGGTCCTATGGGCTGAGATGCATGACTTTAAAGCAAATTTCTGAGATAATCAAGATCATTCCAAATAATAATGGACTAACACTGTATGATAGTCCATTGAAAATAGGTCTTATCCTGAACACTTGGGCTCTTTAAGCTGAATTTGAACACTCTAATTAATTAAAAATTGATGGCTGATCTAATATCAGTTGTTGTCAGGCATCATAAGTATATTATGGTACAAATATTATAAATAATTTCATCTTGTTCATCTGTTCCCTGAACTAAAAATGGTATCCTAGAGATACAGACAGTTCAGGAAGTTGTTCATGGTGAGGCTGTACTGCAGCTATAAATTCCAAATATAAAAAAGAATATTTGTCTTCACTATAACTTGCGAAATCAAAGAAAGATTTTTGTTTGTTTTTTAGTCAGCATGACGCATTAAGGAGAAAATATATTTTTAAATACAAGCAAAGTTGTTTGGTTTTTTCTGCTTTACCTCTCAATCTATTTATCTCTTCATTTTGAGGATGTTATCCTTAATTCCCTGTATATTCTCAAGCATTCACTTTAATTGAAATAATTTCCTTTTTCCATCTTCATTTATGCAGCTGAAACTTCTCTGTCTGCACAAGCTTATTTTCCTGTTGATTTAGAATTTACAATTAGATATCTACATCCAAAACACACCTTTCTATAAATCCATCCCACTGAACAAAACTCATTATCTTAAGATATTTCTATGGACAAAAGGTTATGCTTTTCTGAGCTATATTAATCCCTCTATATAAACATCACAAGCTTAATTGGTTTAGATTAGAGCTATATGTTTTGAGTAACAAGGTGTGATTAATGTGAACTAAATATGGCTGGATCAGCTCAGCATCACTCTACAGTAGACATAAAACTATTATCATAAGAACTGTGAGAGTGCTTGGGAAAACCCAGCCTTGGCAAGCAAATGCCATGCAAAAACCACCAGAGAAGGTGAGCAGATGAAAGGCATCTTAACTGTGCTGAGGACTCTCTGTTAAAGGAGGTGTATTGTGAGCCCAGATCAGTTTCACCAGTCAGAAAGGCAAGCTTTGACATGAAAGGTTATGTTCTGCATTTAGCATGAAATAAATAAACAAATAAATAAATAAATAACCAAACAAACAAACAAACAAAAAAATTAAATAAATGAGAACAAGGTCTAAGAGCTGCAGGAGTAGCTCTTTCACTGCCAGGCACATTTGAACTACTGCAATGAACTAAGGAAGGAGGGTTGGACAGAGGCGGGGGGAGCTGAGAGGGGTGAAGGAGGGGAGAAGTCCCACCCTGTAGAAGTGTTTCCTTGAATATGTCAATTGCCTCAAAGGGCAGAAGTCATTCTCTCAGCAAACAAAAAGGCAGAAAATGGCTCTGCCCTGTTAGAATCTTACAATGTTCAATTGCCAGACAGCAATAGGAATAGCCATTGTAACAAATGAGGAACCAAGGAAGAGGAGAGTTGAACATCTCATAATAGACAGAAAATGGCACAAAGATACTACTGAAGAATGGAACTTAGGACAATAAATAGAAAATAAAAACAGTAACAAAAGACTTCACAGAAGTACAAGGTGAATGGAACAAAACACCAAATGGAGAATATGAGTCATAAGCACAAGGCAGAACTGTTCAGATCAGATTCATGGTTGCTCCACGTGAGAAAGCAGGGGCACCTCAGTTGCCTGAAGGTGAGATCCCTCCCACAAGGCTGCCAAGTATGGCTCTCTCAGGCCCCTCCCTTTCAATAATTAGAGAGGAAATGTCTTAAATATTAATCTCCATTCCTCATGAGAGGCACATAGGGAATTAAGCCTCACCCAAGTACTCCTCCCTGCTCTACAACCCTCCATTCCTGGAAGGCACTAAAGAATTTCACACATCACCTTTAACAAACACAACGAAGTTTCATTCTTTAACTGTTGATACGATAATTCCCATAGCAATCCTGTCACCTTTTCCTTATTTTAGCTTTTTGGAATAGTAAATCTCATCTTTATCATGGTTATAGGAAATAAAAAACAATTGAGTTTCTGCATTTATAGCATTAGATTTTTCTCAGCCTTCCAACAGCATCCCTTCATGGCTGAGCTCCAAGATCTCAGATGTCTCATGCATTACTGTTTCCCTTACAAATCTGTCTCTGTCCAAAGTAAAATCGAAGCCTCTCTCTCACACATCTCTTTGCAGATATAAATTACCTCAAGCTTAATGTGGAGAGAAAGAGCTGTTTCTCCCAATTTTTTCCAGTCACTGTGGACAAGATTCTCATCTTGTCCACCACTCAGGCCCGTAAAGTCAGAACTCTTGTACACGGAGCCCTCTGTCTATGACCTTAAAGTGAAACTCTCAAGTCTTGCTGAGATTCTTTCCGCAACCCATTCATCTAAGCAATATCTTTCATCTTGATCACTGCAACATCCTTTTCTCAAATCTTGACAAATGCAGCCAGGTTGTGCTCTTATCCATTCACAGTTCTGCTGAAAAAAAAACATTTTCTCAGGCTTTTGCTTTGAACAAGTCATTCCTCATTCTGTATCCCCTTGTTTGGCTACATGTTATGTTTTTACACCAAACATAAGCAGCTCCAGACTTTCATGGACCAGCATAGTCAAGGCTCAGTCTATTTGTCATTTCTCTATCAATAGTTCTCACTGAGACCAATTCATGATGCTAGCTTCCTTTTTAAGTTTATGAGGTATCCTAGCATGAACTAGTTGACTGTTAGCATTCTCAGAGCATTTTCAGTGCAAAAACCTCTGAAAACCTCTCTTTGTTTGTTTGTTTGTTTGTTTGATATCTACAAAAGCCAATTAATCAGCTACTGTACTGGCCCTGATTCTCTTCTGCTCCAGGATCCTCCTGGGACAGGGTAAAGATTTTTTGTAAGGGGCTGGGTTATGTCTCCCACATCATTCTGAGCTACCTGTACTGATTCTAACAATTGATTTTGAGACAGGCTCCTTCAGGGACGCATTTACTTACAAAAGCGAGGAGTAGATACTTTCAAGGCAAATATCAGTCAAGAGTCAGTAGAAAAACGATTCACTTATCTAGCCTTTTCTCAGACTCACAAACCGTGGAGGCTCTTCTAGAATGTAGAGCTGAGGACAAAATGCAAGAGGTCCCTCAACTTTCCATTATTAGCAGAGTCTGAGCTTCATTTTAGCTTGGCGAGGTTCTCTCCTGGTCAGTTTGGTGCTTTATATTTCTTTCTTAAGCACGCAGTAAAAAGAGAGAAGGGAAGGACTTTGTCCTTGGTATCTTTTGTCTGCTTCTTCCAACAAATACTACATGTATTCCATTCCAACTGCTGCTGTTATTCTCCCTTTTCATCCTTTAACTTCTGCCGTTTTTGTAAGACTTACAGAAGTACCTCTTCTTATAATTCCATGTGAGTCCTCATTTGGACAGTGCAACACAATGCAAAGTAAAACTTTTGCTGAGTAACTCAGGACTTTTATCAGTTGAAACAATAACAAAATATATCTGTGTTATATGACATGAAATCCAAATAAAATAAATTTGGTGGACAGTATTTAGTCACACAAGTCAATTGTCCAAAAGTGGGTCAGTTCTCAGAAATGAAAGCTCCCACTACTTTGGATTCTGGGAAAAGTGCGAACATTTAAACTTTCACAGTGTCTAATGTTCTGTGTCCTATTATTTGCCTTGTGTTGGTCCCTTCATTTTTTGAGGGCCAAAATTCAACTTCAAGAAAGTTAATCTAAGAAATCACACAGATGTATAGAAAAGTACATAAAAGCATCCTTGACACAAATAATGTAAATCACAACACTTAGAACTTATTTTATTTTCTTTCTCCTCCTTTTTTCTAAGGCATAAAAAGAATAATAATAATAATAATAATACAAAAGGTAAAACAAACAAAAAAAAAGGAATCCTGGCATAGTTATCATTCATGTTGATGTCAACAGCCCTACATAGACAGGTTACAGGAAAATACCACCCCAGGGATTCTATTCATGGTGCACAGCAGGACCCTGCCTGTAATTACTGTGGCCTAGTTATTTCTAAGGGAAAAAAGTCCAGCACCAGATCCTTTTTTTTTCTTAATAGGTGAAGTTGAACCTAAAGCACTGTAATTTTAATCAAATCTTTCCCATCTGCGTGTAGTGTCTCTAAGAAGTTGAAGATTTAAGTGTATGTTGTAGGGTTTGCTGAATAGTCCCAGAGGGGGGAGAAAGGGCAGAGAGATTGTAATTATGTTACACTTAAAGGTATTTCTGTTGCCAAGGAAGGAGTTTTTTTGTCTCTCTCTTTTTTTTTTTTTTTTTTTTTTCCTTTCTCTCTCTGTGTCTTTTCCCCCTTCCCCTAGTGAGAGTTAAGATGATGTCATGGACGGAAAGGAAATACTGCAATGGAATAGAAGGCAAAGCCAGACTGAGAGGGGGAAGCAATAAGGCAGCAGTTTATAATATGCCCATGAATTGGTTTAAAAATAAAAGGTTTCAAGAAGGATAATGAAGTAGTATGAGGTGGTATTTTCTGCATTGCTTCTTTTCCCCACTGAAATCTCGTACTCGGAAACCATAAGACCTTATAGTGAATGTTACCTTGATTATTTTGATTTCTAATCTCTCATCCCTTTTTGTGAGGAGATTCCATAGTTTACATAACAAATCTTCTGTTTGTGCCATTTGAGCTGAATAACATAGCTTTGCATTTATGGCAAAATTTAAACAGGAGAAGGATCAGACTCATGTATCAGATGTTTCAGTCTAGCAACTACTTAGCCATGAAAGATTAGGATACATGTCCTTTAGTATGTTTTTGGAATAAACAGAAGTCAAGGAACTGACAGCTAATACAAAAAGCTTGTCCAGAGAAGGTCTCATTCAACTGCTATAGTTTTAAAACAACAACATGTTTAAAATCAAGCTGGTATGTGCTTGCATTCTTAAAACAAGAGCTATCAAAATAACATGTTGTTTCTTCAAGTTATGGGTTTCTGTTTTGATCTGTTGCCACTCTTGTTTCTAGACAATACCAGCATAACAAGGGTGATGCTTAGTGTTCAACTGTTGCTTATAATCAAACTGTTTCTTCCCACTAGCTAAGTTATGTGTAGTTTTGGGAAGCCAGTCTGCAGGTCTAGAGCCAAACACCAGCTCCCATTCCTTTGGTATATCCTGTGAGCAAGAGGGTAGATGTATTCATATAGATGTTAAAAATAATGCAAATAACTGGATATCTCGAACGTGCAGTCTAGACAACAGAAACTGCAGCTGTGGCACTTGCCTTAACACACTCAACACCAAGGAAAGTGTGATAAGATTCTTTATTTACTGAAAGCGGACAGTTAATTAATCCTCAAATTATTGGTTGATTGACTCCAATACTACAGATTCACTCATGGTTTTATGTCCTATCTCTTTGAGAGGGTAAAATGTGAAATACCAGTATCAGTTTGTGTCCATAGCCTGAGTTTCCTTACATTCCAGTCTGGGCATGTTTTCATTAATGTTAGACCAAAATAATTTGTTAGACAGAAATAGTAACATGTATAAGATACACATCCTGAAGCAATTGTTTCTCCCAGTCTACACTTCTCAGGATATGCAGGAATACCTCATCTTAGATTCTGCCTTGGTCATGTGTCACTGACTTGTGATAAGATGTCAAAGTTCAAAACATGCAGACAATCAAATATGTTGTCAATACATCTCTATTCCAGAAAGGATGGGGGGAATAAAAGAAAGAATTTATTTAAAAAAAAAATCATCAAACTGGGAAGTGTAGGAACATTTAAAGACCTTTCTAAAAAAAAACCAGTCTTCTTTTTACTGAAGATACATAAATTGTGCCTCATTATATTCTCAAAAATGAAATAAAATATAATTCAACTTAGTTATTAGAAAAAAATAAGAAAAGAAATAACATGAAGAAATAGCTTATATTTTTCAGTGCAAATTTGAGGTCATTTATACAGTTTTCTGTTCTGACTCACAATTACCTCATGATAAATTTCACCTCACACCAACCTCTCTGTTCCTTGTATAGGTATACTCTTAATTGCTGTTAATTTAAGCAAATATTTTTGATTCAAACACATTTAGTACCACAGCAATGTTACATTTGTATGTAACAAGCATATAAGAATAGCATTTTCAAAATATACTATTCTTGATAAATTTTTCTAAAATAATTACTTATTGTCCAAGACAACTTCAGATAAAGAAATGCATGATAATGCAATATTAAGATTGTCAATATCAGAGTGAAGGAATGAAGTTAACAGTTTAAAGTAGTTTCAATGCTAATATCTTCTCATTTTATGTTATCCATAAATAGCAATTATAATAAGCAACATGTCCAATAAGAACAGTTGGAATGGACAAATACCATTAAACAGAAAGCTGAAATATGAGGTTTTAAGAGCCCTGTTCTTTTAATTTCCTGAACTTAATTTTAATGTAATTTAAATTTACCCATGTTTTGTATTGTCTAAGTATTTCAAATAAAGTACATGAAATTGACAACTGAAGAAAAGAGTGAGTGTCACTTTCTTGAAGATACAGAAATACTTCTGATGTAATATACGTAATGTCTGTAAAAATGATACAGTATTTGGTACAGTGTTATTCCACAAATTTCCTGGTAGAATGACAGAACCATATAGACTAATCATATATGTGGACTTTCAGGACAATACTGCTCAGGTTTATGCATCTTTCAGTGGCTATTGTTCATTTTGTACAGTTTAAAGAGTAACATTTACAAAAAGAAGGTCTCTGGCACTGGGACAGAGACAAGCTGAAATTCTGTCATGACAAAAACTCTTTTCTAAACAGGTTAAAAAGGTGAAAAAGATGTTTAGGGGTCAGCTTCTCTGTCATCGCTAATAACAAAATGGCAAGATAGAGCCTTATTTCCTGGATCTTGATCAATTTGTGAAGCCATAGGGTAATTATGGATTTTCTAGTTGCAAGACCATTTGGTCCCAGATTTTGCTTTCCCCTACACTTTCTGCAGGTTCTTTACAATTAGCAGAGCTGTTTTTCTAGATTCTCCTTTACCTTGATCAGACCATTTGGAAATAGGGATCAAGAAATTGAAGAAGGTTTTTAACAGAAAGCAAAACTAGAACAAGTATTGGAAGGTTTTTGGTTTAAGCTTTGTTTAGATTTGGTCTTGGTTTAGTTTACGTATTGCTGTTAATATCAAAATATCTTGTTGGCCTAGATTACTATGGTTTCCGAGCCAGAAAAAAAAGCATTAACAGTTAATTTGCTTGTGTCACTGGTACTAAATATGGATTTTCTAGATTTATCTTGTTGATGGCAAGTTTTTCCCTTTCTATAAATATAAGGATGGTAAGGGCTAAAATACATAAATGTTTAATTTAATACTGTGTGTAGGCAAAAAAGTAGCCTTTCCTTCTCGTGTTCTAGTTAAGGATTGGTTTTATTTTCCCATAGACCCGCACAATCATAATAGGACACACATCTTGCTGAATCAATTTACAATTAATACAGTGGCAACCTGCTGCTCGTTTTCATGTTGTATATCTCACCCCTCTGAACAAATATGAGTGAACATATACTAGTGTCTGAGGAAACAGAATTTCCAGACTGTGTTTTAATACAGTGGATTGCTTTATGGAAACTTGCAGACAACCTGGAAGTTATAGGATGAAAGTAAATATGTATCAAACATAATATTCACTATTGCCTAAGTTGTATTTCCTGTCCTGTGAGTACCAGCAGTCATACCTCCCACCCTCTGTGTTTCTCTCAGCAATCAACACCATTTACGCTGTATAGATAAAAATTACATTACAATAATAGTTGATCTCTGTTATGACATGTCTCTTCATGGCTACAGAGGGGAAAGATAACTCATCACGGAAATAGCCATGAGTGATATATCTGTCTTTCTTCATAAGTGTCATAATAGATATTGGCCCCCATGTGCTACCTATTCACAAAATCATTGTTCTTGAGAAAAGAAAGTTATTTATAAGGTCTAAGAAAATTAAAGCCCAAAAACATAACTAGAAAAGGATTTTTTCAATCCTGTACAAGTTAAGGAAGTCTGAATTTTGTCCTTGCATGACATACCTAAACACCACCCTACATCTAAACATTAACATCTGACAGCATATTATTACATTTATATTTAGAAGTAAATGAACATGCCACATGGAATATACACCAAAATGGCACACCAAAATGTTATCTTTGAAGAAATTTATTATAGTTAGCCTGTTAATGGGTGAGGCAAGAACACGTTGTCTACAAAGAGGATTGCGTATCAGCTACAGTAAAGTTCTTATAACACTGTGATCTGTCACCTATACTACAGAATGACTTCTTCAAAATGGCTTTTGATCTGCTTTCTTATGGAATAAGAGAATCTGTCCCATATGCCTATCTCTTTATTCACTTTGTCGAACCATTGGCCAACTGCAGCTATACTGGAAAGAGTAAAACTTGTAAAGATAATTGAATTCCTAGATGTTTTGTGAAAATCAGTGGCTGAAGAAGGAAAGTCTGTCATGACCTCCCATCTAGGGACAGCAGGGAGAACTTGGCTATTATGTACTCCTCTTGGCAGTAGCCAACCAACCACCATGTGCATGGGAGTTTACCATAGAGGTGATCTGAAGTCTGCAGGGGTATTTCAAGGGGGAACCTGAGGCTTCACTAGAGTCTAGTAACACCTAAAAAGTGCCTTAGGAAACCTGGCCTTGTGTGTTCTACTGCTCACAGACAATTACATTTTTTTAAAATGAAGACACCGTCTGTGTCTCTCCCATTGTACAGTCAGGGCTGCTCTAAACCCTGCCTTTGCCTTGGGCAACCTTTTTTTTTTAAGAACTTAAGTTCATGGGTTTTATGGCCAAAAGAGAATTTCTAAAAACTTTGAGCTACTAGCTTGACCTGCATAACATAAGACACACAATTTTATCTCCTAGTTCCTGAAGGATTATTCTCCTTTGGTATGTAAGTAAAATATATTGAATTTAATGAGTCTAAGGAGCAAAAAGATCTAGAGGTGAAGGATTATTCACTTCTCCTGGAATAAGACCCCTATCCAGCAGAATGCTCAGGAACTGGAAAAAGCATATGAATTCAGTAACAGTTTGTGTCAAATTAAACAAATATTTATGTTTTGCAAGGGATCTGAACTAAGGTTATGGTTTGCTATGGGATTAGGCAACCAAATTCAATTCTGATCTATAAATCTTCATCCTTCTACAATGCAGTGTCTTTAGTCATCAGTCAAGTCATGATATCATTGTAAAAATGTTAAGTTTTTCAAACTCTGAAGAAAATTTTTTGTAGACTAGGTGACTGCTATGTAAGATTATGAAACTATCTAAAGTGACAGATAAGTCTGTAATTCTCAAAATACTCTACTTATATGTGCTGGGTTTCATTTTGATTAAAAATAATGATATATTACACTATTTTATTTCTCTTGTACCCTAAGATATTGTTTTTGTTATATATTATTGTTTTATTGATAAGATTAAATCACAACAAGCTGAAATGCATACTTTTCAAGATGTAAATCTATAGAAACTACTACAAAAAAGAAGTCATATATTCAGATTTTATTATCTATTAACTACTTTGATTTGTTCAAGTAAAAACATGGTTCCCTTATAAAATATCCATAAAACTTGTGATCTACTCTATTTCCCCTTAAATATACATAAGTTTTATAATTTATTATATATACAAGTGCCTATAAGTATTTAAATTTCACTTTGTAGTTTACTATCTAAATAACTGGCCACTTTTGAATGCATTTCATTGTTTGATTTTTCCTAGACAAAAGAGATATTAAAGGGAACATGACATAAAAGTAACTTTTACCAAGTTATAGATACTTCATTTCGTATAAGAAAAAAATTATTAAGTGCTAAACACATACATAGTGAAATAACAACTCTTTCCTCTTTTCTCCCCTGCAAAACACCACCCAAGTCATTGACTTTTTCAGAAATTTTCAGAGTTTTGCCTCTCACCTCAGCAGGAATTTAAGAAAAACATACCACATGAACCCAGAGACAAAGTTTTTTTCCTAATCTCTTGAAACTCTTTTGGAATGTTGATTGCACCTTATCTTGTCTATGCATTTTGAAATATACCTTTGCATTAACATGCTATACCAAGCCAATATATATGGAGATAATGAAATGTTTGGGTTAGGAGGCACACAGAATACACCCATGATATTACATTATGTCAATATGATTCTTAGGCTGTGTTGTGTATTATTGGTTAATTAAGGCATGGGAAATAATGTATATGAAAAGATATGTCTTCTTTACTTCCAGTGAAATAAAAATTTCAAATCAAAAGCATCTGTCTTTTTTCATTTATATGTCAAAATGTAATTGACTATGGTTGGGGTTTGTTGCCTTTATTACTTTTAATAGCTGTACAGCCACTGATTGCCCAAGCTTATGGTTAATTTAATTTCTGTCAATACAATATTGGGGCTGTCTGCATATTCAGGCCATGATTAACTGCAGCAGAGTCCATAACAGTAGTGTTATTATTACTGCATTTAACTACCTCTCGGGAGAAGACAAATTAAATTATGTTGAAAATGCTGTTGATTATCATTACGGACTTATTTGTAGAGCACAATTACTGATCTGTTGTAAAATAAATCAAATTTTTTATCATCATGGTATAAATTAAATGTAATGTAGGTGAATGGAGAGTGGTTACTGAAAGAGTTCAGGCAGCTTCATATAAGTCAACCGAGCACTGAATTAAAATAATAATCACAGATGAACATGATATTATATTTTAATAACAAGCTACTTCATGACTAAGTGTGCCTCATAGATTATGGGACTTCAACAATAAAAAAGCAAACTTAAAATGCTTTATGTGTTGTTGACTTAAATAAAAGGTTGAGGCCTTCATATAAATTATTTTCTACTGTTTCCTCTACACAGACTGGAAACTCAGTTCAAGTAACCAATTTAAGGTACTACTTTAAAAATATAATTACACTAATAGCTTACATATGACAGTACTTTAGCTCTCCTCCTCCCTCTATGATATAGTAATCTCTGCCGCTCTGCAGTAGTACCTTAAGAAATGTGGGGCTTTACTGATAACTTCAGTAAAAACAAAATATGTGCAATGTATTTGCAGATATTTAATTACACTGAACACTCACTATTAAATGCCCCTTAACCCTACTATTTCAGAAATTCCTAGGCAGTTACTTACCAATTCATGAAGACAAATGTCAGCAGGTATAAATGGTTCTTATCCTGCCCTCTCCACACACAAGAGACCCAGTTTCAGTCATGTTTCTTTAAATCATCAACCATGTTGGAAAACCAATGAGAGGTAATGCAAGAAAACCATGCAAGTAGAAGCTGCCCCCTCTTTCTTTCCACCCCCATTAGCAGAGTTCAAACTGAATCTCTCACTGGAGTAGTTCCTTAGCTGGCAGGTACGTTATTTCTCCATCAGCTTTGACAACAGTCTGACAATTCACATGAACACTGTTTAACAGGGACTTGTACCACTGAGTCTTTAGAAGTTATACTTGCCTGGCAAAACAAAACCATTCCTCAACAATCTCTGATGCAAAATAGTCCTTACTAACTGCAAAGTATGCCAGCATTCTTTACACAGAAAAAAATCCCATTGGTACCCATGGACATTTTGCCTACAAAGACGCCATAAAAAGAGTGTTAGAATAAGCCATTTCAGAAGATGTCCATCAACTTAAATTATAGAATTCAGAAATTCTAGTTTTAATTTTTCCAGACATTATTACTTCAGTCTAAAATCATCCACACTTTCTCCTTCTTTCTCAAAGTTACCCTTTCTCTGTCCTTGTTACATTTTCCGCAGGAGTCACTCAGTCATTCCCATGGATGAACTAAATCTGCACTAAGGGTACTTGAGCCCCAGAGTTCCCGACATGCCAACTCCTCTGAGTTTCTGTTTCTATCACACTGAGTACTAACTGCATTAGGCATGCCCAGAGCTCCATGGCACTCCTGATACACTAATCACATTCATTATACTCCATGCCTTGCAAAAATCTACGTACAGCTCCAGAGCATACAAGCAAATTACATCTGTGAAGCACCCCTTGGCCTAGCAAAAAAATGATGGACTGTGAGCCACAAGTTCTAGTTGCAGCTCTTCATCTGATGTTAGTAATTCTGTGCACTGCATAACCCATATTATGCTGCAAGGCCTCATTAAGAAAGAGACAAGTATCATTTGCCATATTTTGCAGATGGATTAACTCAGGAGTTGTCATTTGTTGTGCAGCAGGACTCAAACCACAGGATTTTAACAGAGCAGGCCCAAGTTGCACACACCAAGTAGCCAAGATGCATTTCAAATCTATGTGTTTGGCTGTGCTCTCCACAGCTACCAAGCCATGTAGCCAGAAACTTCCACATGTATCCAGAAACTGAACCAAATAATCTTGACACTGCTGATAAATTTATGAACAGTGGCATGATTTTACATGACAGCAGTTTTGTTTCTTTGTTTACCCTTTTCAAAGACATGAAAATTGTCACACAAATTTCTGTCTTTCAGTAAAGAGCAAATAAAGTAATTTGTAGAAGTGTCTTTAAAAAAAGATCACTGGATTCAGAGAGTGAAACCCTTGTACAAAATAGAAAAGTAGTGAATGGGGCACAAGGCATTAATGTTTGTTCCTTGGTGTTTATACCACTGGGTTGAAATTTAGAGAAGTTGAGCTCCATTGCTCATGCTGCACTTTGCTCACTGACTTTCTTTGAATGTGGTGGATGTGGTGGTGTGCTCCTGCCTCCCAGCTTAAGCCACAGCCGCCAGTGGGTGCTGTGATAGCTGCATCCAGCTTACTCTGGATATGGTAGCCCAGAGCTGTCTGGAACAGTGACCCAGAGAAGTTCTGGTATGGAAATATGTCTATAAGTCACTCATCTTACTCTATAAATAGCGGGCAACTCAGGGCCCATTTAGCTCTCCTATATGGCAACAGACTCCATGCCAGGATCTTCCCTTAAGTAGGGACACCTTCCAAGGTTACTCCTCAAGGCTGAAAGATCCCTTCCCACCACAGATCCTCACTAAGTGATTAATAGCATGATAAACTTTGACAGCTAAGTGGTATAAGGATAGATTGAGCACATATAGTCCTCTACACATAGGAATATGTCCAGCTGCACCTAGACTCCTGAGAAGGAGTTTGGAAAGCAAAAGGATCTCTTCTGAAGCTCATGACTCAACAGAAGACAAAACTGTCTGACAGTTTTGTCTGACCCTGTCCTCAACGCAGTAAAATGTCAAGTGTACCTTGCCCATGAACATTGTTAAACCACTGTCACACTTACTATCAAACTTTGCTAAATTGCTTGTTTGTATCATTAAACATATTGCTGCACTCTTATGAGTAAAGCACGTCACTCTATCAGCAAGGTAACACTATCATAATTCAAACTTGTCTTGCTATTACTTATATCAAAAATATATCATTGCATTTCTACTTTCTTTTGGCTTGTTCTACTGGCCTGAAAAGTGCCCTTTTGGGATTATTTAAAACGAAAATGTGTGTCACACAGCCTGTTCATTTAAACCATACCTTTCAGTATCAAAGTCATTCACAGAACTTCATATAACCAAAAGGGTTTTCTAAAAGTCTTTAACCATTTATCAACTCTACACAACATGTAATTCTGCTTGGCACTTCTGACTACCATAAGAAAGAAAAGGCCCTGCCACATGGAATTTATAATACGATTTCAAGTGCGAGACAAAACAATGGTTAGCAAAACCAGAAGGACAAGATTTAGCTGTACTTTGAGAAAGAAAAGATACACCACAGAAGGAAATAGAAAATGTGTAGATATAATCTGTTCTTAAAATATTCTCAGAATCCGTTATGAAAAAGAGTGATAGACTCTGAATGAAAGGAAGTTACTAGCAAGCTTTCCATACTATGTAGGGAAAACATTTTTGTTCAGTTTATGCTAGCAGTCAAGTGATTTTCAGTTTTCAGTGTAGGACTCACTACTTAGCATTTCTGCTTTAAAAGTAAGGACTTGTAGAAAGCTGGTTCTGGAAAGCCTTAACAGATTATGCAGCTAAAACCAGCATGTTTAGTCCCAGGTTTTCTACAAGCACATTTACACAGAAGAGAAAAATCAGTCAAAAACAGTGCTTAATTTTGAATCATTGTTTTTATTCAGACACTGCTTCCCTCATCTTAAGATGGCCTTCTATATTACAACTGACGTCAACTAAGCTACACCAGAATGAAGGGTTTTTAAAAAAAGTATTCAAAGTTTCAGTGTGTGTAGATATGTCCCCACCATCTCCCACTGTTTAAACTTCCAGAAGTTCACTTCTAAGACAGCAAATTACCACAAATTTGACCCAAATCCATTTATGTGACATTGACAGAAAAATGTGTGAAATCATACATTCAAAAGAAAACGCTCTCAATACAGCCTTTTATATTTTTTTTGAAGAGATAATGAAATGTGAGCTTTGTAGACACAGGAATATAAAAGAATGCAACTATTAATATTCACTTGATTAAAGATTACAACTACCCATAAAAACACACCAGTCTCAAGTAAATGGTACCAGTATGTTCTCTTAACAATGAATGTTTTGACTGTGCTATTTCAATAACTCTACTCAATACAGGTGAAATGCACTCCACAAAGCAGGAGCTCTGAAAGCATCTCAATACAGTAGTGGAGGGCACTGAGCTTATTTGATGTGACATGCTCCATTCATCTTCATGAAAGCTTCAAGCTCACGAGATAGATACAAATTGATGTCTATTGTCATTTACTGGGAAACTATGAGGTGTAAACACTTCACACAGCTCCCTCACAAACATGAAGCAGGATGAAGGCACTGATGGATGGTGTCCTTACGGCCAGGGGAAGGAGACTCACATCAGCATTGACACTGTGGGATCTATCAGCTGTCTTTAAAACAAAGTGGATCACTGGAGAGTACCACAGCACACAGTGCTAAGACTTCCTTCACTCCTTGTGAACAAAGTGCAGAGTTTGATGACGGTTCATAAGATGCCAACTGTAAAGTTCAGAGATGAACTGTTCTGCATCCTATGATTATGCGTATGTCTTCCATACATGATTAATATATTCCATACAAGATTAATCATACCTGGTATGAGAATGAACTGACTCATGATATATGACCATGCTACAGTCAGCAGACCACTCCCAGTACACACATGGGGAAAAATCTACAGTCCCTGAAAAAATATTTACACACAAATTGCTATATATGTCCATAGAAAACATATATAACATGCACATCTCCAGGCTCTTACATCAGAAATACTTATGGATGAGAAACAGAAGGCTCCAGCTAAACTTGGGCAAGACAGGTAACGTTGCTAGGTACGATAAAAATACTTCAGTAGCCAGCCAAGTTGTTTCCCTCATTAACTGTAAAAGCCATCTCTCTGCTCTTGTCTAAGCAAAGCCATTCAGGAATCTTCCCTGAGCTTGTTCAGCCTTAGGACAGACTTTCGCTATGATGCTTAGAAATCTTTAGAAAAACACAATATTTTAGTTATCTGCATCAGCCTTCATTTAGACCTCTACATACTCAGACACTGCTTTCTTAATTATAGCCTAATAGCTTGCTTAATCATTCCAATGAATAGCATTACGGAATAGAAGTGGATAATATAGTATGTGGCACACTGACAGAACTCAAAGCAACTGTTAAGGAAGGGTATAATTATTCACATTTCACAGATATGTAACGTGAGGTACAGAGGGGTAACATCTTTCCCCGGACACAGGGAAACTGTGGTAGAGACAGAAGCAGTCATGTAGCCTTTATTCCTATACTATCCTACTGTGTTTTGAAATGTGGAGTAAATGAGACATAATCATAAAATATGCTGTAATCATGATTTTGATTAAACCCCAGATCATGTTAAAATACTGGATTAAGCTCAGTATTTTAAAAACAATTACATCCAGTTCAGTAATAGAGGGACAGGTTGAGTAGTTTGTTTTATTGACTCTTAATTAGAAATATATGCTTCGTTTATCATAGTACTCTCTGTAGGAGATCAAGGTGCACAAGAGACTCCAATCTGACGTCACTACATGAGCAGGTTGGGAATAAGTACTTTTCTATAAATTAAATTCAGTCTTTAGTAGGGTTTAATAGAATTCAAAAAATGTCTATAGGGATGAGTAAATAATTGTTACATCAATACGCTTCTTTCTTGGTCTGTGGGTTTTAGATTCCCACTTTTTAGTTCATCTTAAGAAATATTTTCACCTGGCTCTTAGGTTGTATTTTCATCTTCAATTAAATAGTTCCAGGTTGCGTGTTAGAATGAAAATTCTGCTTTTCCAGGAAAACTTTGTACAAGCCACTCAAATATCTCCATTCCTAAAGTCAAGAATAAGATTTCTGTAATTCTGTGTTGCAGCAATAGTTCTACATTCAGTTACATATGTTCAAACAGTATTCTATGCTACTTTTGGAAACCAAAAACTTTGGAAACCAAACACTTTGCCATAGTAAAATATTATTTTTAATAATTTCCTAAAATTATTAAAAAAAATATGGCAACACCTTGTACCTAGCAAAATGTCTACTTGAGAGCTATTCTGAAGCAAATGTAGGACTTTTCTCAAGGACATAATGAATAAGGTCTAATGCTAAGCATCACATCACAGTAGTAACAACTTGTCTGTATAAGAAGCATTACATCAAAAAAATTGCAAAGAACCTGGCCAAGGTGCTCAAGTTTAATCGTCCTCAAGTCTCAAGTTTGACGACATCATATGACTGTTAGGTGGCAATAAGATCAGGAAAGAATACACACATCTTTAAATCCATAATGAATCATCCCAGTATCTGCCTTTTATATTAACTGACCCTGATCCTTATTTTAATGAAAATAGAAAAAAGTGCAAAAAATACAGCAAAGTTATCAATAAAAGAAAAACAAACCAAACCACTAACAAGTTAAGGAATAGGCTTTTCTTATTGTATTCTGTCAAATAAAAGAATTTCCTACATTATTTTTAAACATGTAGATTCATTTTATTCCTTATGAAACTACAGCACCAGGGACTAAACCACTTCAAATGTCCATGAGACTGCTGCCTAGAATAAAACACATTGCACAAATACCAGATATTAACCTGATTTTAACTCCACAGGAGACTTTAAAAAAAAAAAAATAAAAAAAATCAAAGTCACAGGTTTTTTATCGAAATGTGGTCATTCCGGGTTCAAATACAAATGAAGAGCAAGAACACTATTTGCAGTCACTGTATACCAAATAACTCATACTACTTCTTTTCAGCTTTTAAAAGGTATAATTAGACAAGGTTAGTCTAGTACTTCATCTGAAACCTGGGCCAGTTCTGGCTGAAATTTTTACTAGTCTGCAACGTGTTTTTAACTTATTTGTATTACATTCATTTTATAAGCATGACTGAAATTTCCCTCAAAATATCTCCCATTCTCTCTCACAAAGTGTACTTGATAAACAAGTTCAAAAGGCCCTAAATAGCAGAGAAAAAGTGTTTGCTACCAGACTTATTTGGTAGTTTTTCTGTGTATTAGCATTAAAAAAAAAACACAACAAAACCAAAAACAAACAAACAAAACCCGCAAAAAAGACAAAAACAAATGAAAACAAAACCCAAACCAACAAAATCACAAAACAAACAAACAAAAACAAACAAAAACCCACAACAACAAAAAAACCCAGCCTTAGGACACAAGAAATAAAAATTGTGAAAGCCCAGATTAAGAGTACAGTTTAAGATGTTTGTCTGCACGTGCTTTACTATAGTTGTTGTTATTGTTACTCTTTACAGGTCCACTGACATCTTGAATTAATTTACTATCCATTCCATGGGTATCTGTAGTTAATATGAAAACTTATCCACAGAATAATCTCCTTCCTTTAAGGATATGCTAGAAAAAAAATGTATGTTCTATACACTAGTCTGGATTCCCCTCTAGTTAATACATAAGCAACAGACCTGGGGGCAGAAGGTTCATGTCTCTGATCCAGATCATCAGGCCCTATTTCTGTTTTCCTCTGTCAAGTGTCTCAGAGAATCAGTACTTAAAATATTCTCATGTTTTTGTTTGTTCTTATTATGAATTACAAATTTTTACTCCCATATTTCTCAGAGTAGCAAAACCCATGGGAGTAGACACTGACAGATGTATTCTCTCTTTTCCATAGAGTTCTGTATTTTCTGACCAAAACTGAATGATGATTTTCTGGACAGTTACACTGCAAAGGACATCTCTACTGCTGCTCAGTTTTTCTAAGACAGAGTCTAACTGAAAAGGGTACAGACCCACAAAAATCTGAGCAAAGGGAAAAGCATTACAAGTGGAAACAAAGGAGAAAGTATTACAAAGGCAGAATGCAAGAGTAGCTTGTTTCCTGCATAGCTGAAGAAGCTGACTTCTCAGCAACCTGTTCATGGGCCTGACTTATGATATCACGTGAGGATCCCCTTGTCATGAACTTCAGAAGTATTCACTATACTCTGTGTTACAGGGATTTTATTATTTCGAAACTCATTTTCTTAGTACGCTTTTGAACATGAAACCCTAAATGATCGAGTACACTGAAATCAATTGATGAAAAACGCTAAAGATAGATAGAAATTTTATTATCAGGGGTACTGAAAATGAGGTTGAGCTGCTTTACATGCAGATATGTGTTTCTAGCTAGTCTAATCGATCCCATATAATACATGTAATTGCAACTTTATATCTTATTATTGTCTCCACAGGGGTTTTGTGGAAACAAGATGCTACACATTACACATTTCCTATGATAACACACAAACATTAAATTCTGTTTTTAAAGAAAGGGAACATGAAACCCTTAGTGAAAAGTGGGCAGCATTCCTTTTCATGGGAAATCTTATTTGTAGAGATGCAACCCAAGGACTTGGCTTCCCCCAAAATAGCAGAGAAAAACACCTTGTAGTAATCCCTGTTACGCAGTGAAGTATAGAATCAGTGAATGTATGTGAAGGACTAAATTAGAGAACCAATCTAAGACAGAATTCAAAACTGATAATATGTTGTGGCAAAATGAATCTTTAATTTAAAATACCACATCAGAAAAAAAACTTTCCAAAATCTGTTGGGCTTTTTTGAACATCTTGCACTAATTCATCAAGGAATTAGAAGGATGAATAATTGTAACTCATTCAGGAAATTCTATAGGATTCAGGAAAAAAATATGAAGGTGTTCAGGTACTGCGACCCTGACTGAGGAAGTTAGGTGTAAATTTCATGAAACTGCTGGTTCTTAGTTAATATTCAGAAACCTCATCCAAGGCACAAAAAAAATCTAATAATATTGTTGCTCATCATGTCTTTTAAATAATTATAATTATCATTCACAATACATTTTTTACTCATTCAGTTATCCAGGTATTCTGACACCAGTATATTGGAAATAAGGCACATAAGATGCTGATGAGAACTCTGTGTATCCTACTCTTTTGATAAATCAATAAAACGGAAGGTCTATACAAAAAGAAACTACAATATGTTCATTATTATAGGCTTCAATATTTCACTAACCACATGTGAGTTGCTTAGGTAATATAGGCTGTAACTTAATATTTTCAAGAAAAGAAATTATTCACCTTCAAAGGCTAGTCTATGATATTGTTTCTGATTATCATCTTTGCCTCAGATTATTTCCAATTTACAAAAATTTTTTTCTAGTAATACATTTTTAATATACCTTTCTACTTTAAATATATATCTACTGATCTAGATTAATAGATAATCTTTAGACAAATATATTCCCCCTTGATTTATTGTCTTCCACAGCAAAAACTATTATGTGATTAAGAACCCTCACTGCTGAAGAATCCAGTTTCAGCTATTAAGAACTAGAATTTTTCTTCCAGTTCTACCTAACAGATCAAAAATTCCTGTCCTTTTCCCCAAGCAGGTATCTAAACCAGTGTGAACTAGTTAAATTTTACTTTCCATAGGAGATATCTTTCATTATATTAACCATTCCTGTAGTGTTTTTTTTATCTCAAGGTCTCTATATTTTAGTATTCTTTCTAATCACGAATATCTGGAATGGACATATTATTTCAGGAGTTATTACTTCTGTATCAAATATATAATGAATCTATTCCTTTATTTCTAACAAAATCTTCTATATTGGCCCCTGCAGTTGCCATTGAGATGTTGGACCGTGGTACTTCACTAGGAATATGAGTACATGTGAATATTCACAAATAAATCCTTTCTGACATTTCTCACACAATTTTGTCACACTCTTCTTTGTTCCTAGGTACACAAAACTACCTTTGGCCATTGAAGTTGATCCTGGAATTAACTTTTACACCTGTTTATTTTTCTATCTGAAAAATATTTCATCAGTAATCTGTCACTCTACAAATTTCACCAGTTTGAGTGATTTGCTCACTTCCATGCCAACAACCATGCTAAAAGTGGTATTAGGTATGCAGCCACACTCCGTGGGGCCTCCTTCATGCAAACTCAACTTACAAGACTGAAATATGCAATTAAAAAAATTTACACTTTCTTCTTTTATCCTAGGTAGTTGACTAACATCTTAAAAAATGTAGGAGTAAGCTAGTTTTCTTTCTTTGTGGGTCCAAAATCATATTCAGACCTTATCTAACAGCCTGAATGTAGCTGTATGTCTTTCTCCCTCCTGAATTCATTTTCTGCTACATCATACATGAAACTAGTTTATTATCCCTTTAAAGAGCAGGACAATAATTCAGCTCTACCATGTCTGGGCACACAAATTGCCTGGAAAATATCTTGTAGGTTGTAATGCTACTGTTAGAAGAGTAAAAAAGGGAAAAAAAGTTATATATTTCCAGGAGACAATCATAGCAGTTGTGTAGCAACTGTGCTTTATTTTCAACAATGTGGTACAGCATGAGCATACAGCATTCTTGCATATAAAGAATGCCCTTTCTCTTTTCTCTCTCTGGAATTTTTGGACAATAGGAGTTGCTTGGCCAGAAGGTTATAGAACTCAGCACAGGTCATGTAATAAATAATTTTGTTTTCAAGCAAGAAGAAAAAGACCAGGTCAGTGATGCATATAGGAGATACAACTTTTAGACAAATAATGTTCCTCTTCTCACCACAAACGACACACTGTAAACAACAATAAAAAGGCAATTGCCAGCCTTATTGGTCCCAAAGGATGTCAGTGTCTTTTCAGACCTTCTGATGTCAGGTCATCGCTGACTACAATGGCTATCATATGAACCGCAGTGGCTATCATATACAGAGGTATAATTGTGAAGAGTTTATCACAAAATCTTTAAATTTTATTTTTATATATTTAGTGCATCACTGTGAGGCTTCTGGCAAAAGGTACTAGTTTAGTCTGAGAACATCTTATAACCATCCATAAGCCACCACTTTTTTTCAGAAAAATTCCATTTCTTAAACACCAGTTTTGATTATTTACCACCGCACACTCTTCAGAAGAGCATGTATTTTGTAAAGAGTTCAGCGATACATATCTCAGGATTAGTTTTAATTATTGTGGTTACAAATTGTCTCTTGTGTCGTCTCTTAGAGAATATCCATCCCCTTTTGTATGTGTTCTTCAGTTAGTTGCAGATAGACTCTTTTAAACTGAAGAGTTGCAAAGCAGATTACTGGTTATAAAAGGATTTGAAAATATTCATAAGGCACCAAGAATATTTTTCTTGTCCTTGGAATATTTTCTTAGATTTGCCAACCTCTATGCAGAGAACGTCTCTGTTAGTGGGGTGGCGGAAATTTCAAAAAACTTACCTATTATCAGTTCTATTTAATGAAGAGAAAGCTGTGCTTCATTAAGTCTGGAAAAAACAGACACAGAGATGGTAGCCTGGTATACCAGGTAAAGAATAATGCATAGGTGGCTAAAATGCCATCTCATTGCTGAAGTCAGCCAAAACTTTTCCAACAGCATAGTTATTGTCACTGAGTAGCTGGTAAGGACTTCATTTGAAGTGGTGTTATCCATTCAACAACCAATCAGAGCTCAAAGTAACCTCTAGCTCATCTATATTTTCAGTATGACATGGAAAATGTATACTATAATATAATGTGAATTTTTTTCATTTTAGAAATGTTCAGAAGAACTAGATAGAAGGTCAAAACTTAATGCTTAAATGAGGACCACTTCTTTTGATTTGCAATTAGAAACAAAAAAAATTAGGCAAAGCTTTAATTGTAAATAAGTCAAAAGTACTGAGGAAATATAGGTAAAGCTACATGATCAACTTACACTTCAGAATGCTATAGTTATCTAAATTCAACTAGTAATACCACAAGAAACAAATTACTCTATGTTCTGCAATGTATATCAGAGAGATTTTAAGTGTTAAGCAAGGATTAGCTATGAAACAGAAATAGACAAGTGAGAAACTAATCTGTAGAGGAAAAGGAATAAAAATTCTTCAAGAAGGACCCTTTCCAACATGACAGATCATGGGAGATTAAAAGTGCTCTCAAAACGGAGAAGCAAGGTCATAGTTATAACGTACCCCAGAGATTTTCTTTTCATATTTATCAAGCAAGGGAAAATAAACCAAGTATAGAGCAGCACACGAGAGATCATTAACCAGATGATGAAGACAGACTTTAAGTTACCATAGTAGATCTTTTCTTGCACAAAATTAATTTGGTTGACTCTGTTGCCAGGAGATGTTTGGGAGAGAGCCAAGAGACTTATGGCAATAAATCAACAGGAAATAAAATAAACAAGAATTACAGATATTGTCAGAAAGTTAGTATCTTGCTATCTTGCTTTTCAAAATACAAGTTAATTTCTCATAAATGTTCCAGATATTTTTACAAAGGAGCATTCTTTTAAAAAGGCATCGACCCTAAGGAGACCAGAGAGGACTTCAGTCAGAATAAGCAGAGAAAGGGAACTAAATCTTCTCTCTACTCAATGCAGTGTTTAAAGAAAAATCAGAGCAAACTAAACAAAAAGCACAAACTAACAAGAAAACCAAACTAAAACAAAACAAAACAAAAACAACAAACTACCAAAAACCTGAACTGAGTGGTAATGGGAAGGCTGCAGTGTATAGTTCACTCCATGGCCAACTGTATTGTATGAGTGCTAACAGAGTAATCTGGGCTGACACTGGTCAGTTATCAGAAGAGAGAAGTTCAGGAAAAAAAGCAAAGCACTACAAAGCATGATGGTTAATGTTATCAGTACAATTTTCATCCTCTTTTCAAAATCATGATACTAGTAGGCAGAAAGACCATTAAAGTCATGTTTTGGATCAAATTTGCAAAAGGACTAGAGTAAATGTGGCTATTAACAAGTCATGACACTTCACTGTGTAATGAGTATGTATTAAGGAATGTAAGTAATCACATTCTGACTTTTCTAAAATGGTACCCCTTTTGTTTCAGGCTGCGAAATCATTCTTTCATAGTATACACTCCAGTGCAGAAGTGTGTACAATTTGCATTTTGTTATGTTATGCTGCAGGAAAACGGGGCTCTTTTAAAGGAAAGAGATGATCCTTGTATATGTCTGGATTTTTAAAGATATTAACATCATATGATAAAATTGCCATATAAATACAAGATATAAATTCATATTATTATAATCATCAACAACTATTTCCTTATTTGGGAGGATTTTCTTTGTATACAACAAGCAGAAAGATCCGAGAAGCAAACTGCCCATTCTTCCACGTCAAAGAATGCACATACAAGCAAATGAAATGGATAATTTTAAAGTAATACAGAAATCTCACTTTCCCCTTCTTCTCCCTCCTGTACTGATATATATACCACACAAGAGGGGTGAGGTGCTTAACAGCATGATAAAATGATACTCCAGTAGCAGACACTTTAGGGAACTGACTTTCAGCATCCAGTCCATCTTTAGGTTGGCCTTATTGCTTAGGTTGTAGAGCCAGAAAGTTATTTAGCTGTACACATTATGTTCTGAGTGAGCTGAGTGCATGTAATTTATGACTGTTGCACTTTAATGCATATTTAATAAAGCTGCAGACATTTATACACCAAATCAACTGTGTCAATTTTGTTTGCTTTGGAAAGATGGAGATGTCCCATGGCAATGCTGACACTCCTAGTGAGATTTAAATTGTGAGACATTTCATTTGAGAGGAGAGCGCTTTTAATATACTATGGCTTGATACAGCAAAAATAATCAGCAAGGGCTGACTAACAGATACAGAGAATAACAGAAATAGGATAAGTCTTGTAAAGAGTCTCACCTTTTGCTTTCAGACAAAAAGAAGGAAATTAGATATTAGCTGGCTCAGAAAACCCCCAGCAAATAACCAAAGCTGATGACTAAATTTTGTTCCACCTCAGGTTTTAAGGGGAGAAGGGGAGTCAGTGTAAAACAGGAAAAGCATAATATTTCTAAGTAAGCATTGTCTACAGAAGTTCTAAGTTTCATATCTTACTTTCCATGCAAGGACCACTACATAAATAAAAGTGACTTTTCTTCTCTAACATTGAGATCCACAGCACACAGCAGAAGCAGACTCTGTTTCATGATTACTGTTCCTGTATTTAGATTTGGAGGTAAATTTTTTTTTTTTTTTTTTTAATATGAGAGGCATGCCTTGCAATATTAATTTCAGTTTTAATTTGAGATATTTGTATCCACTAGAAGGAAAGAGATTTGTGTTCCATCTCTTCTTATGCTTTTCAACCAAATCAATCAAAATTTTAAGGCAACAGCATCAACTGACTCTATAGTTTACAAGCCTTTTAAATAAGTGTACATGGAAGACGTCTCCCACCCAGTAAAGAAGCCTCAACTCAAGCTGGCTGTTATTTGAAGCGTAGATCTGGATTGCAGTCCTTGTTCTGACAGTTTTTCAGATGAATCTATGTTACCTAGCAAGCTTCGATACTGCTAATAGCCTGGAGGTCTGCAAGGCAGATTTTCAGAGAGTATGCCAAGCTGCATTCTGCTGCAGCTGCACAGCCAGCGGTAACCAGAGCAGTGAACTTGAAGATGAGTATGTCAGAGCAGTGATTTCAGGGCAGATATGTCTTCAAATTCCAAGTTTTGCCCATGTTTGATGGTATAAATATTGCTGCTGAATCAGGTTTTGTATGTGAACTTGAGGATACGTTTAGAGAATTCTTTCTTTTTTTATGGTAAATGTGAACTTCTCTGATGGGTTACAAGCCAAGAAGTAACATATATATGCATCATATTTGACTGAGGAGACAAAAATCTGAACTAACTAACACAGCTGAGAAGTGTTAAAACTAAAAAATCCTTCTTAGACAAGAATGCACTAAGACATATGCAATATATATTCTAAAAGAGTTGATGACATAAATATGTGGCCCTGATTGAAACAATGAATTCAACAGTTCTTTGTCAGGAAATCTGTACTAAGTTTCATAAAAAAATCTAAAATATACAACCTTTTAAACTGGAAATCTTTATTCCTTAAAGAACACTAAAAATAAGAACATAGGGGAACAAAGAGACTGACTCCAGAAAAATCGATGGGAGCTTCATTGATGTGGGCTGACCAGGTTTTGCCTGGGAAACCTGTCTTGGTCCTACATATCTGATTGTTGTTATTCTTGGTATGTATACTAATGGTGAAGTTTCTCAATGCTCATAAATACACAACTCATATCATACTTTTTGTTCTCAAAACTTAGGGCTGTGGTAGAAAATTATTATTTCTAAGGATTGGTTTACATAAAGAGGGACCACTGTCTTTCAGTAAGGGAGCCAGGCCCATCTGGAGCCCCATGGTTCATAACAGGACACAAAGCTCCAAAGCAGATATATGTGAAAATGAATATATGTGTACACAGAGCAAAATATTCACGCTTTTTTTTTTTTTTTTCCAAGCAGTTTCCAGACCTTTTTCTTGTCCCCCTTACAAATCTCTTTAATTGTTCAGTGGTTTTGGTTGGATTTTTTAGCTTGTTCTTCTAATCAAATTTCTACCTCTTCCCTGCAAGTGTTAAGGCTTTCCACCATTACACATACATAAAAGACATTAATACAAGATAAGCACTAAAAAAAATTTACCCTGCATGTATGCAGTATTTTCTAGCCCAAGAAGCAAAAAGATTTGACTGCAAAGCCACATCTGGAATAAGGGTTTTTTTGGAGACAGGTTATTTTTACTATAGCATCAGAGCACAGCACAGTATGCTATGGGCTGCCTATTCTGATAGCATGATTTATTCCTGCTCATCTGGTGTCACCAACTCTACTCTCACTGTGGGTGATTACAGTACAAAATCATTTAAGGCTACAAAACCCTGCTAAATCAATACTATTCAGTCCAGCAGCTCAAGGGTGTAAAAAATACACTGTATCAACTGTTCTCTATTCTACTGTATATATTTAAATTGGACCTTGGGATGACCATTTATTACAGTGCATGTTATGGGTTCCCAAAAATAAATGACTTTTTGACACAAACTTTCAGGCTTTCTAAATCCAGCTTCCACACTGCTTGAGGCTAGAAATTTCATCTAAATATTATTGAATTCCAGCACAACATTAGCATGAAGAGATATTTACAATAACACAGCCATTACAACTCAATCAAAAGCTGATTTCAGCCAGAATTATGCAGAATTAAATCTTGCAGGATTCAAATTATTAAAAATCTGAGACTCAATAAAGTGTGGTCTAGAAGTCCCATTTATCAAGGGAGCAGAAGTGCTTCTACAGTTATAGTGACTTTTTCATATATATTCTGCAAGAATTTGCATGCATTTTAAAAGATTTGAGTCTAATTCTTATAGAAATCAAGTAACTATACTATATTTATATGGCAGTAGGAGCCAACTGAGAATCATTTCTTTATGTTTTCCTTTCTACATATCACATTTTAAATACATTAGGATTTTTTTTTTCTGGTTCCCACTGGGTAGAAAAATGCAAAGCCAAAATACAAGAAATGTATATATGCTTATCTTCAATAAGAGCTGAACCAACACACCATTGAAAGTAACTAGAATTAATTCAAATCAACAATTAAAAAGAACATTGCTATGCAGATAATGTACTGAAAGTAATCTCTCACTTGTTATAGTTGACCAGAGTGATTGTTTTCAACATTCAGTATATCTGGCCTTTTTCCAGCTCATCAACTACAAGCAGGGGCAGAGTCCAGAGCTCAATAGTAAGACACCTCTCACTCCATATGCTTTACTGAGCCCTTTCCTCTTACCCGTTCTCCATCCAAATCCTTCAAACAAAGCATGCCATAATTAACTTTACAATTTTTATTGACTTGTTTAATGTGTGATGGAGGGATCCTGTCACATCTCTTACTGTGAATCATTTTCATCACTTGCTTCTCTTCAAGACACAGTATTAAGATCCTAACCCATGTCTCCTGCATTCACAGGAAAACCCAGAGCCTGGCTTGGCCCTTATAAGGGTAAGAAGCAAAGGAATGGATCTTTAGTCAGTGACCAACACTTATATTGCACCAGATGAACATTTAATTACAAAACAGCAATAATGATTTAAAAACAGAAGGTTTCAATTTCCCTGGATTTACTCCTTTTCTAGAAATTATATCAACTGTATTTTTGAGTAAGTTCCAATTGATTTTGTATTAAACAGATGTAATGAAGTAATGTCATATATGGAAGTTAACTACTCAGTCTGAACACTTCTTTGAGAGATTATTAAGAATTACCAATGGCAGTTACAGAACAGCAGCTTTAATCCTCGTGTCATGGGCCATTTTAACAGTACCAAAATAGTCTAACTAAAAACTACATTACACACTGATGCTAAAATGTCATCTTGACAGCAGTAATTACTCTTGATCACAGAGAAATTTCCCATGGAATTAAAGAACTGAGTTGCCTTCTTCCTAACCCAAGCTACATAGGACGAGGCCAACTGATACTAAAAAGCTACCATCTAAAGTAGAACCCATAAGCATTATCCACAGCTCTCCAGGCAAGACAAGCTTAATCATGGACTCACCTTCCCAAACACTCTTATCACTGTCTTTTGTCCTGCAGCAAATATTGATAACACAGCATCTCCAAATGATGCCTTTGCACTGAACCCAGATAGCAGCAGCTGTGCTGTTTTTTTGGAAACAGTTTCTGCAGTTCTGTCATCACACAACATCTTCTTCACATGCAGTGCAACTACTGTCATTTACACTACAGGAAGATCTGATATAGGAATTTCTGTTCTCATTACTAGAGAGGAAGGATTTGGCTCCAATTTGCCATATTCTAACTTTAATTTCATTCTTATTTAAGATTAATTTAAAATTGACCAATAATTCTTTAAGTAAACAGATCAAAATTAAAAGGAAATAAGCTCAGTCAGCAGTAAGAACAATCCAACAGCTAAACCACCACTAAGAAAAGGTGTTAAAACACCATCTGTAGATATATTTAGAAAGGGATTATAGGGCACACTGAAGATTAGATGATCTAACATCCCTTCTAGATGTAATCTCTATGATTCCATTGTTCAGTTGGCTTAACAAAGCATACTCGTATTAAAGGCAGTCATATAACATTCAACAGTGAACTATTTCTCAGGTAAAATTGTCATTGACTGAACAAGAAACAGTCATAAACTACTCACCAATCCTTTGATATTTTAGTTTTGACCCGCAAGCCTAAAATGACACGTTCTTCACTCAGGCATAATGAAACCACTTTTATTTTTAAATTAACATAGCATTTTGGTGAACATATAAAAGGAAAAGGTTATATAGTATTAACCAAAATTTGACTTTGATTTGGGATACAGAACACCATTCAAGCTAATGGAAGCTACAGGGGCACATCTAAAGGCAGAATTTGCCCCTACATGATAATATAAAATTATATAGCAGAAGAAGGTGAAAAACTTAAATAAGGAATTAAGTAATTTAAAAGTGGAGGTTGCAATTTCTGTTAGAATTTAAATGTCTACAATTGCAAATACATTATGCTCTTTGACACGTCCAAAGAAAAGTGATTATTTTCCACTCAGGGAACATATTTTAGTGTCACTTAAAATTTATGCTATAACAAACTTCACAAATGAGCCTTTCCTCAAAGAAGAGATTGTTTCTTTATATTGAATTTTTTTGTTGTTGTTATTTCCCAGGAGATCTCTTCAATAAAATGATCAAACTACTATATGGGAAGTATGTGTGCATGTGGGTGCATGTGTGTATGTGTCAGGGAGAGGAAATTATGTTCCAAGCAAATAAAATGTTCTCTAAAATCTTTAAATCACATTTATGAAAGCTAATATTTTTAATAGCCTTTATAATGGATGGGAAGAAATTTTCATTCACAAATGGATAGATGAATTAAGACATACTTAGACATAATTGAATTTAATTGCAAGTATACAAAGAGATCTAATTCAGATATCCCTTAGCAAGTACCAAGTTAACAACAATGCATCAAGGGATCATCTCTAATATTTTTGGCCCACTACATTTCTTCAATTATCAAATGAAATCTTGAAATTTACTCATAAAAGGATGTATATTTTACTGTTATAGCTTTCACATCCAGAGTTCCCCAAAGTGTTTTAGAGACAAGTATCATAGGCATTGTGGACATTGGAAATTAATATCACCAAATTTAGCCTTGGAAATTATAGCTTGGTTTAGCGACAAAGGGAAAACACTGCCAAGAGGAAAGAAGGTTCAGCTTTCATCCTCAACACCAATGAACAAGAAGCAATCCTCCTTTATATAAGGCAGTCACCACTGATGGCCTGAATGGAACACAGCTTAATGTCTGAAAGGCTGGAACATTTTTATTCCTATAATACAACTTGCAACACCACAGGCTTCAAGCGGCAGAATTTTACTGTAGTAAACTCGAGATTATTACTGTAGTTAACTTGAGATAAGCCCAGTCTTTTCCAATGACTGGTGTAAGTCATCAGAATCTTATCATCAAGTCATAAATATGCTGAGCCCAGTAGAAACAGGGAGAAAGCGTGATTTGTTTGTTTGTTTGTTTTGTTGTTGTTGTTGTTGTTTGTATTTGCACAGTATCTACCACAGAAGTTTTTGAAGCTATCTAATGCAAACTGGAGGTACAACTCTCATTTAAATTAATGGGGAAGAGGTATTTAGGATAAGCCACAACAATTACATGATCATTACAGTTTGTGCTGGTCCATCTTAACGAAATTGCTTTCTGATAGTAAAAAACTAGAAAAAAAATAAACAACAACAACAAAAAAAAAACCCAACCAAACAAAAAAACCAAACAAAGCCCACAAAAAATTATTTAAAAATATTTATATTAAACAATTCACAACAAAAGAGTGAACAAAAGTTCTGTTAATAGAAAATGAATGAAAGATGAATGAAAAGCCTGTTAAATAAATACATTAGCACTAGTATATTAAAATAAGAATATTCTCTGCTAAAACCAGCATTGTTAGAAAAATTAATTTCTTAATTTTTAATTTTCAAATATTCTCTTTTGTACCCTTTAGAAGCTCAAATAATTCCCTTTTCTCTCTTTCAGGCTAGAAAGCCGTAGAATCAATTGTCAGTACTCGTCCTGACTTTCACTACTTTTAAGGATTGTCAGTTCAGCAAGCTTCGTTTACTTCTAGTTCATTCTCGTGGACTTTAACCCAGTCCATTTCTAAATGTTACAAAAATTGCTTTGTATGATATATTACTTATTTTAATCAAATACAATTTTTCCTAATTGTCACTGCTATGGCAAACTCACAGGGGATGGTCTGACTTGTGTACATTTCTGACAGTGAAATCGGTAACAACAGCTGCTTTGTGCCAGCTAGCGCATGTACCGTACCTCTCAAGCCTTGTCATTCACATCTCCCCTAATTACCAAACATCTGCTTTCCATTTCCATTAACACTGCACTACCAGCTTGTCTAGTTTAATACCAATGACTCTTGACCTCCCCCAAGGAAGACACTTTCTGTCAAAATTCCCCCAAAAGAAACCAGCTCTGCACACTAAATCTGTATTCAAAAAAAAAAAAAAAAAAAAAAAAAAAAAAAAAAAAAAAAAAAAAAAAAAAAAAAAAAAAAAAAAAAAAAAAAAAAAAAAAAGAAAAAAAAGAAAATCCACAAAACAATTCCCAAAGGAAAAGCCTCCTGAAATCAGATAAATAAGATTAAAAGTAATTTTGAACAAAGCAAACATCCCTTGCAAATTGTGCTTTATGTCTCCAAGAAGCTTAAAATCTTTAAGGCCAGAAACATGAATATTCAAGTGTAACGTACAAAGCAATGGGTTACATGAGGGGTTACAGTAACAGCCTATAGGTTAGGGTGACTGCATATCTGGCAAATATAAAACTATTATCTGTAATGATATCTGTCTGCTTAAAGAGAGACCATAATGGAAGGTCCCAACTGCCTCTATTATTTTTTTAATTATAGGTTATTATAATGGTGTTAATGTTCACTGGTTAATCCAGGATCCTAAAATTCAAAAGAATTATGACTCTATAACTTACAGCAATTCTTTTTCTTTATTTCAGGTTGTGAACTCATAAAAATTTATTCGTATTTGGAAATCAGATGGTACTTAAAATATTTAATAGCTTCATTTTGTTTTCAAGATAAAAGTACAAGAATTAAAAAAAAAAAGGGCTAAAAAATGGGGAAATATTTTAAAGTGAATGAAAAATATAATCATTGCCCTCAAAATCGCAGAGAAGTCTACATTTCTCTTAGTCTTGATGACATTTTTACCCTGGACAATGATACACAACTCAAGTGTTTCTCAAATGTCAATCTATAGCAAAAAAAGAGGGTTAAATTGTAGAAATTTTAACAACAAATGTGAAAAAAAAAATCAAGGTGAGTCTCTCCAATTTTCATAATTGTGATCTGATTAATCTTTTCTTCCACTCCAAAATTTTCCATACAGTTACTTAACTGTGAGGCAAAGAATCACAATATAATCAGGCATTTGTTTGCCTCTATAACCCAGTAATGCAATTCCTTAAAATGTTGCCAGTAGGTTCACTGCCTTTTACAGTACAGCTAATTTCCACTAGGGGAATGGACATTCAGGAGAGATTTGCATTCTGAAAACACAATTCGAGACCACAGTACTCAAATCTCTCAGATATTTAATGTTCAAGTTTTACTTTATTAACGAAGGGGAAAGATAAATTGTTGATGAGAAAGGAAGGAAAAGCAAAAAGTAAAACCGTTAGGAGGTCATAATAAAACATCTTGTGATTTGTACCAATAAAGGATTCAAAGTACTTTGCTGCAGGAAATCTGCACTGGTATCAGCTTAGTGGCAGAGGATACCAACATGGACAATGAAACAAAAGAGAATTAAAGAGAGGAATTTGGTTAGGGTAGGGAGGTGGTTTCAATGTATTTTAGTTGCTTTTTTAATAAGAAAAGAAGATGACAAGATAAAATGGTGGGAAAATTATGTTAAAAACTGTGAGGTTTCAATGTGTAGTATCTTCCTAACTGTCAGCCTCCCTGAAGAACCTATCACAGAAAAACAGTTTAACGGAAGGAGAAAAAAAAATGATCTTTTAATCTCAACAATAAAAGCATTCCAGCCTTTGTATCTGCTGACTTACAAAAAAGTGCTTTCTAACAACAAAAGATGGAGCAGTAATTACATAAATCTCTTCATTCTTGATGAAGACACAATGGAGTATAAGGAAATCAATAGTGTTTCTGCTGTAATTCTTGTTTTTATTATGAGCTGAAAGCAAACTTGTTAAAATTGGATTCTGCTGCTTGTGTGTGTATGCCTGTGTGTGTGGAAAAAAAAAAAAAAAAGATCCAGTAGCACCAAAGCAAGAACATGCAGGTTTTAAAAGCCTAGAAATTATTTTTCCCCTATAATACTTATAAGACTTATGATGCTGTGAAATCTTACATTAGGAAATGGGTATTATAAGAGTAATTTAGCATTTTACATATATCTTGAAAAATTGATAGCAGCATAAAAAATACAGTTTTAGTGGTTGCTCTGCAGACAGCCAAAATGCCTAAAGGTTACCAACAAAATTGAAATCCATGTATTAAGTAAACTAAATGCACCCTGAAGTCAAATGTTTCCACCTTATTTTCAATAAATTGGCTGTAATGATTTTATCCCACAACATACATTTATAATACATGCCGCTCAAGAATGAGTAATACTGTTGATTTTGCAAAGAAAAGGTGGAAATTATTGCATTTAAAAATAATTAATAGATGGGTCTGCATACCTTTGAATTAAATTAAAAGAAAAATATTTCTTTTTTGTGGAGATGATTGCATTCATATCCTGTTTGGTGTGAAAAGTAGATTCCAAAAAGCTTTTAACTAATTTGTTCAATTTGTTTCAAAGCCAACATGAATAGGCTTGGTGCAAATTCAGATTCATTAAAACTTAATTAATATGCATCATTATGCAAATGAGGTTGCAGTTAATGAGTTCTTAAAAGAAGCTTTCTTTAATTAGTTCAGTTTTAATGGCATCATCATTTATCTGACTTGTTTTTAAAGCCACATGACGTACAAAAAGTGACCATCCTCTACAATGTTGCAGTTTTCTGTTTCCTAATTGTGTTTCATCTTAATTCTTTAATGCTGAAAACTTTGAAAAAGTTAAATGTTTTGATGTTCAGTTCTACTGAATGTTATTTCAATTAAAAATACACTGTTTTGTTTAGACTAGAGATATGTCTCTTTTCTTTTTAGTTATTTTTGCCTCCTATTATCTAGACACTGTTTTTCCAATGTACATACAAGAAAAGGTAAGATATGCAACTAGCAGCTTTTAAACTCTGGGGTGATTTAGTCTATGCATTATTAGTGGAGTTCACAAGGTTATATCTATACTGCAAGACTTTACTAAAATATTAGAGTTCATTGAGAAGCAGTACTATGAGGAGAATCAGAGGATTAGTGAAGGTGTTAAACTAAACAGGTTAAACAGTTGTCGTGAGAAATAAAAAGGCAAAAGCAATGTACTTACACATTTCTCTAGTTTCAAGTCTGGAAGCTTCAAAAATATAATAAGTTTTAAAACATCTTTAAATCTACAAAATATTGTGCTACATAATTACAATTATGTTTTGACAAGCTTTCTTCACGATGTAAGTTCTATGAGGGGAAAAATTATAACTCTTTTACAAAAGTGTCATTTGCAATACAGCAGAGTGATTCTTAGAGAGTATGAGACTAGCAGCATCTCCTCAATGAGCTAGTCTGGCCACCTGCCTATGGTGAGCATATGCAATCATCTGACTTCTGTGCTGGCTTGTTTGAACCTCAAAACCTTTACAACCTAGGTTTTAGGTGACAGAAAAGCTGCTTGCAGTGTGAGTAAACTCTGTAGAACAAGTTCTTAAAACAAACATGATTCAGTGCTGTCCTGCAAATAAAGTTTCAGTTTGACAGTAGTTGGAACATTTGAGATTGATTGCAAAAAAGACATACCTATGGTTTCTATTTGTTTACAACTCTGGTTCAGATAGGCAATTAGATTGATAACAATAAGAATTTCCAAATAAGAATTCTGAATGTCTTTTATAATTTGTATATTCATGTCTAAACCAGAAATAATTTATGTCAACAGAAAGGCTCCTAATGTTTCCAGTAATCTCTGGATCAGACTGCTAGAATATTAAATGTTAAGGAAAAATGGGGTTTATACAGCTACTTTTGCTGTTCAATTCTGTATAGCTGTTTGCACAAGCAAGGGCAGTTTACCTCACTATATACCTGACGATCAGGCATGTGATACATAACTCATCTTCATCATCATTAGTTATTGACTGCTGATTTAAAGTGGTACCTGTGAGAGAACAGTTACTTTTCTAATACTGTGAGCAGTGGTCCTCTTCCCACGCTGCTCTTCATTCAAAAGCAGACCACTACAGAGGCTGAAGAGATGGAACAACAATAGGTCATTGATATTTAGGTCATTTGGCTTCATTGTATGCAGCACGAAAGACATATTTTTAGGTCAGGCTGTAACGTGCAAGAGTTAATCTAGTGAGACTGTACAATGGAGAGGAGACCATCTCAGAAAAGGGACAAAGGTGATTATGGTACTTTGGTAGAAGATACAGAAAGGAAGGGGGGAAATATAAGATCTAGGCAGTGAGAAAGAGTTGCATGAATAGTACAGAGGGCATGTGTGTACCATTAGCTGGCACTGCAAAATATTTGGAATTCTAACAGTTTAAGTGACAAAAGGGAACAGGGCAGAAATTCCAGTCTTTTGCCATTTTGCTAGGTTTTCCAAATACAGCAAATGGAAATCAGTACATCAGCTTCAGCTTTTCATCAAGTCTGGACTTTGTTTGGAGAGCAGTGGCTTTATTTTGACTGTAATTCTCAGAGACCCATCAAAAGGGTCCAACACAGTTCTACTCTATCTTCTATGAGAAGTCCACTATGACCTTTCCTCTGTCATCCATGCTTCATCTTTATCTGCCAGCACATCGGGCAATCATTAAAAATCCAGGAAATGCTGCAACAGTTATCTTCTGATATTTTAAATGCAAAAAGTCCTGGTCAAACATTTTGAGAGATAAACTGATACAGATTATGATTTATAGATGTTTATCTACCTGGACAGCAAGGTTCAGCTCCTCAAATTGTGGTTCACTCCACTTCCATGAGCAACTTTGCATAGAAGTAGATAATGAAATCCCTTGTGCAGACGTGAGGGGATGTGTTTTGTCTTACTTCATAACCTTCTCCATTTGAGAAGGAGGTAAGGGGTTAAAGGTTGTGAACTTTGTTGCCTGAAAGAACAGAGGACTCAACAAATAAATAGGTGGAGGATTGGTGGACAAAAGCCAGCAATTTCCAGGTACCAACTGCTACACTGATCATCTTTATATTTCCACTATTGCAAACTTTTCTGTGTCTATGCCTTTTTAATAATTGCCAAACACTGATATTAAATTGCAAACATTTTGACAGGGCAAGTTCCCCTTCTCTCTTTTATTCTTCTTCCCATATAAATATTGCAACTAATTAACATCATTTCTATAAGAGGAATAGAGTTCCTCCACCCACGAGTTGTTCTATCATTTGAAGCTTGGGTCAAATATCTAAAATGTCACACTATCATCATTAAATTGATGTTTTAATCCTCCTTAATATATGACAGGAATGAGCTGTCAATTACAAGAGAAATATTGGCATTTTATTCTTGACATAATTTTCAATGGAAGGAATAAAACACCAATTAAAAAACAATTATACACCAAGGTACAATGTTATATATTTGACATACACTAAAATAATTATAAAAATAATTTCTCACTAATAGTAAGGAGAATAGGAGTTTATTAAGAACATCAATTAGCTCTTGTCTTGATTCTTTATCTTTGTGCACCTTAATACTCCATTGGGTGTTATCGCCCAAAACTAAAACACCAGACTCAAGTTAGGAATAGATGAAAACTATTCAGGAAACGTTAGAGGAGGCAGTGACTGATTTCTGAACTTAGCTCTGGGAGTTCCAAGAAGGATGGAAATCTTCCTGCAGGGACAGAGACAGAAGGGGAAAAAAATATAAGCAGAGATTAAAATAAAGTGACTAATTTTAGGATAGTTACTCCTATTTTCCAGTGATCTTTGATCACGACTTCTTTTAACTTTCAGCACCCCTCAATCTGTCCTTGCACATTTAGGACATGTTTCCTTAGATGCAAGGAAAATGCTGTACCAGCAAATCACATAATTCCAGGGGATTCATCTATGCTGGATTCCCAGCAGAGCACTGGGAAAGGAATCTGCCATTAGTACCAGCTGTGTGTATACCACACAATCACTCTCTAGTGATTGCAGGGAAAAGGCAAGTATTGGTTGAACTCAGTTATATCTTTCATTTTAGAACCAGAAAATAACTATTATGTGTCAGGTCCTTCACAACTTCCAGTGCCAGCTCTTTGTAAGGAAGATTCCTCATGCTAGCTTGAATGAAACCTGTCTTCCTGGGGGACAGACTGCAGAATGAGAAAATCTGTCTATGAACTTAGGGTAGCTAGAAATGATGCATCTTCTCTAGATCTCACAAACGAGCACAAGAAGACTGTTTTATTCTGATGTCAAGTTAATAGGGATTTCAGAGGATGGCTTTCTATTTTAACAGGGAAAAGAAATTTAGAATTCATGCCTTTATAACTTCATCACTGACTTTCACTGAGACCAGAACTAGGATTTATTTTAAAGCATCATACAAAGGCATTTCCTAAAGGCTGATTTTCACTGATTGTAATTAATTTTGTTTGTTTTAACGCTGTGGACAATAACAGGAAAAATTCCAATCTCAGACCCCCCACATTGCATAAAAAGTCTCAGAAGTCTGAGCATGTCTTGCAAAATTTATTCAATAGGATACAGCCAACAGACAAAGTCCTGTACGCAGATAACCACACTCCACATTGGATGAGTTATATTTATATTCAGCTGAAAGCTTCATTATCTTTCTGAAGGTGGGAGAAAATCTTAATCTGAACTATAATCAGTCCTTAGACTATCATTAGTGTCTTTCAAGTATAGATAAGAAAGCTTAATTCTGATTTTATGCTCAAGTAAAGAAGAAATAAATCTAGTGGAAACTTGTGTGAAAGCATACAGGCTGAGTTACTATGGTTCTAAACGTTACCATCCACCAGCTGAGTTCTGGCAACCCATCTCATGTGTGCTCCAAACTATCCCAACTGCAAAAGAAAAGGGAGTTTTTGTTTGTTTTGGTTGTTTGTTTGGAATTTTTTTAACGTGCTACTCTGTGAGCAATCAATAACTCGTTAACTGCAGTAACTTCTTAACTCCTTTAAACACAGTGACATCATCACCACCCCTCAATTTCTTGTTTTGTATTTTTCAGTAAATCAGACCTCCTCATCTATATTAAAGCAAGGGATACTTCATGCCTCTTGACTGTACCCTCAGTTTTTGCATCAGCTTCTTCTCATGAAACATTTTTGACAAACATCTTTGAGATACCATCTCCACGACAAATATCTACAATCCTTTTCCATTGAAACGGCTGTCTCTCAGGCTCAAAAAAAGATTTTGAACAGAGACACTGTTTCTTAGCCTGAGTGCTTCCAGGTGATTCCTCTTAGCAAATATCTTTCCTTTTTTTGCCTTTAGGCATCCTATTTGTAGGCGTTATTTCCCTCACAATGGACCTGGCAGGTTAGCCAAGAAAAACAAAAATATATTTTTATTTATGAAGCACCCAAGAAAACTTTGTGTATCTAGTTGTAAAACACTGTAAGGGGTAAGCAGTAAATAGGAAAGAGAACATAAAACTGATGAGCGCTTACCCTCTATTCCCTACTGATGCTTCTACTTAGCCCTGCTTAGCATTTCAATCTATATAAAGTCAATGGGCCATATAACCTTCTTCTATATACACTAACCAATTAACATTATTCTTTAATAGGAAGAAGTTTAGGGAATTCTTTTTTCCAG
This sequence comes from Empidonax traillii, assembly GCF_003031625.1. Lineage (NCBI taxonomy): Eukaryota > Metazoa > Chordata > Aves > Passeriformes > Tyrannidae > Empidonax > Empidonax traillii. The sequence continues at coordinate 716,412 of NW_020955300.1, read as the reverse complement.
TTTGCTTCAAAGTAACACTGTTACTAAACAACAGTGGTGATGAGTGAAAGAAGATACACTTGATCTGTGAAGACAACAGATGTCTAAACTGGTATCTGTGAAGACAACTGATATCTAAAGTGTGATTTATTTTTAATAATAGAGCCATTTAAGCAATAGTTTCCTAATATTAAGTAAATGGTCAGTATATCCATTACATCATCATCATCATCATCCATTACAACAGTTACAGTAAAATATTGCACTTACAGGACTACTTAGATAACCATTTATGTTAAGATTTTAAAAAGATACAGCAATGTATAGTAAAGCAACAAAGCAACAGGGATTCTGTCTGGTTTCTCCTTGCTATTTCTTTTTTTTTTAATAGGCAATAAAAATAAGTTTTTTGAGTCCATTTTTCTTCAGTGCATGTTTAAAACTCATTTTGCTTGCACTTGTTCGAGCACAAAAATAATGCTCTTTTGCTTGCAGACCCTTCAAAGGAAACAGATTGGATAATTCTGGTGGTGAGGTTGCATTTGGGGATTTGGAGTAGTTTTTTGTTGTGGTTTTTTTTGTGCTCCCAAGTGTCTAATGTTGGATTAGTTCGAGGGAAATTTATCTTCTTGAAGCCCAGATTCAGCAATTTTAGTCAGTACAATCTTTTCAATATTCTTTTCATCTTACTACTTCAATATGATACTACAGTTTTTAAACGTCTTTAATATTGCCTAAAACCATGGCCCAATTTACATCACTTTTTCTCCTTCCAATCTTTAATTATGCTTTTTGAGACTTCATTGTGGAGTCTGTCAGCTATACCATCCTAAAGAAGGACAGTGCCTCAACAGTGAGAAAATGACCCAATGTCTTGCAAATCTCAAGCCCAACCATCTGTTTACTAAGTATTTCTGGAACATTATTTCATACCAGAGACGTTTGCCTCTACCTGCCCTTCAGAAGCATATACATATGCTTCTCAAGATTCTTCTCCAGGGTTCTTCCCACCTGTCTTTACTTTTAAAACAGTAAATGGCAAATGTAGTGATACAGAATAGGTGAGATTTTTCACGCAGATGGAAGGATGGCATGCAAAAAAAGTGCTCTGGCTATCTTCTCACTGGCTTTTTATGTAGAGCATGGGCAGCCACACTAATCATTTAGACATGGAGTGGGAGAGATTTCAGTGATAATTTAGGCTTGGTGAGGGTTGATAGACTGATAACACAGAAAACTGATGAATCAATTTAACAGCGCAGCAGAGAAGCCCATTATTACTAGTTCTGACCACTAAAACTGGAATAGAAAGATGAGACATTTTTTGAACATTTAGTAAAGAGGAGAGCCCGGGATAAAATGGCAACAAAAATATAATTTATTCAGTTAACAGTGCTGCAGGACACAGGATGTGCAAAATTTCCTTGGAACTCAGAACCAATAACTCTGGATTTAGGTAGAGGTTGTAATTAAGGAGAAAGCTACTTCAGATTTCATTCTCATTAGTTCAATCTAACTGAAAATCTGAATGTGCAAAATCATTTGAAAGTTACTGTGAAATGACTATCATTTGAAAAACAAGACCAAAACTGAATGTACTACTAGACCACAAAAGAAGAATCTAGAAATCTTGGAGAAATAGTAGTTAAAATCCAATGGAAATATGATGAAAATAAAAGACTACAGGAAAGGAAATAATGGAAAAACTATCAGTTCAATACTTGGGATATTGTCCCTAAGGATTTTTTTTTTTTTTCAAAGGCGGCTCTAGTCAAAGTTTTTATTGACAGCTGGATGATATAAAAAAGAACAAATTTATAAAACCTGTGAGTTATGGCAAGAAGGAGCTTAGAATTTAAAACAACCTCAGTAAATTAGAAGAATGATCCGAAGACAAAAGGAGTACAAAATGTTTCATACAGGGATGCAAAAAATAATGTTCAGAAATTTACAGTGAGCAATAATTGGCTATGCTAATACTGCATGCAGTAGTTAGGGGATTATAGTAGATCTCAGACTGAGAATGAAGCAATGCTGGTATTGCAAGACATGTCAATGTCATCCTGGAATTTTTAAGAGGAGTATCTCAACAGGAAGTGACAGTTTTCTCCTCAGCTAGGAATGGAATGTTCTCAACATTAACTGTGTCCATTTGGAACACTCAATTTAGCCAAGACATAGACCAAATCCGCAGAAGTGTCAGAACCAGCAAGAAGGTTAGAAAATAAGTGCTGTAAAGAAACTCTGAAAGGACTGAATATGCTTAGAATACAGAAAAATGAAGAAAGAGCATGACAAAAGCATCCAGTATATTAAAAATTATTTTTAAAATAGTAGGCAAGGCTACTTTGTCAAAACACAGTAGAAAAACAATGTTTTAATTTGCAGGAAAAAAAAAGATTTGCTAGATATTAAAAATCTTTCTAGGTAGAGGACTTTAAAAAATGAACCATGTTAACTAAGTAAAGCACTATCTTGGAGCTTAGGTAATATCTCTCAAGGGTGATAATATTGAAGAGAAGAGCTGAGCAGACCGTATTAACCAAAAATGTAACTCTGACTTGCCCAAAGTGCAAGTTTCCCCATACATCCCTATTTTTCTCTTAGAAATTAAATTTTGCTGGGTTTATTTCCTCTGCTTTTTTTGGTTCCTTTGAAGGCAATTCTAGAATCTCATCATTTTAATGTTCAGAATCTTGTTCTCCTTCCCACTTCACATTTCCCCATTTGCCCGCTTGCTGCTGCTTCCTCTTAGTTGTGTACTTTCCTTCTATATTTCTCACTGTTATTTCACTTTAGATACAAAATACAGATGAATTATACTTGTATTAGAATCTTTTAAAACCAATGAAAAATTTTAAATTCAGAAAAAAATAATCCATGTAGTTTAAACAATTAAGTCAGATAAGACTCAGATAAGACCCTACAATGGATCAAGTTTTGTGATTGTTGAACACCAAACTATTGAGTGTCAGATTGAGAACTCCAAGTGCTTTCTGAGCTTTCTCTTTATTTATGATTTCTGTCAGAGCCACCTCAATCACTGTTTTTCACTATTGACCTGCCATTCAGAATTTTCTTTCTAATTTTATTTGTACTTCTTATCATTTGGACAAGAGACTTTTTGCAGCTAATTATTTAAATTCTCCGGTAGCTACAGTTACATGTAGTACCTTTAGTGGTCTACTGAAATAAAAAAATTCTGTTTCACTTTTCTTCACATGTTCTTCATAGACCTTAATCACAAGAAAACTCCACTGGTACACTCAACATAAAATCTTCCTATTGTGAAGGCATATACCCATTTTTTCCATAACTTGCTCTCTCTTTTACTAACATCTTAGTACGTGACCTTGGGAATATCCTTTAACCTCTCTGAGCTTTTTCCAGCTGAGTTTGGCCAAGTTAATTAGGATTCTAGTTTTGCTGGTACACATTTTTGATTCATTTTTAGACCTAATAAATTAATACATTTCAATTAATAAGGTTTGGTTAATATTGTATGTTCACCATTCAATCAGTTTAAAGATTTAAAAACAGCCCACCTAAAATACAGTTTCTTTGAACATGTAGTAAAAAATTGCAAATAACTTGGGCTTGGACATGACTGCTACACAGGCATGTATGGGAGAATGTGATGTCTCTGCCTTCCATTATAACTTAAATTTCTCTGTCATAGCACAAAAGCAAAATAAAGATCAATGCAATTAAATAAACACAAATTTTCAACTGATAACTAAAACTTCATGCCAGAAAAAAAAAAAAAAAAAAAAAAAAAAAAAAAAAAAAAAAAAAAAAAAAAAAAAAAAAAAAAAAAAAAAAAAAAAAAAAAAAACAACAAACAAAACAACTCTCTACCCTGAAAACAGGAGTTTGGCAGGATTAAAATAAGTTAATTATAAATGTACATGTATAGAAATTTACTTAATATCAGATAAATATTCATAATCCAATTAAAACTATCAGTATACTTCATCAGACTGCTGGATATGAATCAACTGGAAGGCCTCGTCTAAAGCGTAATGTTACTATGCCTCAGTTAACGTGAGCCAATTAGCAGATTATACATGTTGGCAGAGACAAGCACATGACTAGTTTAGCTTGTCCTGAAGGCAAAGTTCAACTTAGGTTTCCTGATCTCTAAGCACAAAATTTATGTCTCTGTCTACATAAGGCCTGACAAATTTTGGATTACACTGGTGTCCTGGAGTTTCTTATAACCTCTACTGATGCAGCTGCTGCCAGTTAGAGATAAGATATTGGACCAGAGAGATTTAGAAATACTCTGCCTGGCGTCCTGGGTAAAAAATCTACAAGAGAGCTGCTTATGAGGTTCAGGATTTGAGCCAGTCCCATTCAGCACAACCAGTTTTTTTCCAGGAGAACTGTGAAGGCTCAGTCATGAATAGCAAACCACTTTGTTACTAGCTAAGTTTGTGATGTTCCTCTGAACCTTCTTGGTTCTTCTGCAAAAACATTTTTATTTCCTAAGGTGCATCATTTTTTTGGGTCATCACCTAACGGATCAATTTTCTACCTGAACCACATGGAAATACACAGTGTCAGAACCACTTGTACTCAACAGTAAGCACTGGTTAAGCCACATGGTATTCCCACAGTAAAAGAAACTGTACATATTTTCACTTGCAAGCTTTTTCTGTGAATAAGATTTATTTTTAAAAGAAAGAGAGCGCATATGAGTCAAAAGGTTCATTTACAAGGCTGTCATGGAGACAGCATTTTAAAATAACTCCGGCTACATCAAATGATAATCATCAAACCAAATAAACTAAATGCCAAAATACTCTGAAACCTAAAAATAAGAGCCAGGTCCAAATTGCTTTAATTTCTAAGGCTTTACAACATTTCTAAAGGTAAGTCACGTTCTGAGTGTATACTCTTTGTTTTTCATTCTTGAAGAGCAGTGAAGTGGTTTGTGAATCAGGCTTTTAAGACATTTGGCTGTAGCAAAATTGTAATAAAAAATGCATAATATGTACTTAAGAAGGAAAGTAACACCTCTGCCATAAATTGGTTCTTTGAAATATTTAAATTAAAAAGTCTAAAGCATGCAATGCTTGCATGAAACAGAATTAAACAGCATGTAACTTAGATACATGGGTTTTCTCATGGAGATAAATTTAAAATTGGAATTGCTGAAGGAAAGGAAACTTTATTCAAGTCAATATCAACATTTTTAGTGGAATTTTCTCCAGGTTTTCTTTTGTCATTTTCTGTGAGATCTTCCTTTCCATTATAATTCATGGAAATTACCATTAACAATGAAAAAATACTCATTTACTTACATTCCCTTTTGTATAGTGGAGAAATTTCAGTGAAGAAAATAAAACAAAAATTCCTCCTTTAATGAACAGCAAAGGATATCTCTATGGTTTAATACTCTCCAAACACAAAACCCTAAAGTCCTTAGACTTGATTCCCACTCAGGCATAATTCCCACTCAAGTATACTGGCATTTTGCCACAATAAAATGAGTAACAAGATAGGAATTCAGCCATGAGACTGTATCAGTTTATTGCAATATTTCCCTACAGGCCAAAAGCAAAACTGTACTCTGGATGACAGAAGAAGGCTGCCCAGCACATATGCAGCTACTGGAATTCTGCCAGTCGGGCAATATCCATTGTATTTCTTCAGAGCAGAGCAAGAAACATATTGTGATAGGCAACCAGAGCAGAAGCCCAGGGCAGAGTCAGTTCTGCATGTCTTTCTGAGTTCCACTTTAATATATTTGGGGAAATCATCACATTTAATACAAGATGTAGAGAACAGACATATTCCAAGTTCAAGAGATTGCATCTAACTCTAGTTACGAACTAATACCAAAACTGAAATCTGTTTCTTTGCAAAGAGTAAATTTGTTCATTTACAATTTCTCTGTCTCACCTGAAGTTCAAATGGACCACAGATGGGGCTTTAGTAATATATAATACATACAGTAATTAAAATTCAGAATGCCCAGAATACACTAGTCTGAAGTTGAAAATGTTGAAAAAAAGTAAATATAGCCTAAAGCAGTGAAATCTCTCCCTTCAATATGTGTGTACCTCTCTTCTATCTTAAGGAGTTTGTCTGTTCCATTCAATGACTTTTCTGTAGAACCCCCACACGTTTTGATTTGAATTCTTCTGTATTTGTCTCAGTTTAGCCTCTTGGAACCTGTGGTTATTAGTACATTACCAAGGAAAGTCCTGATCTAAAAGGAGAACCACCTCTATGGGCTATAAATACAATACAATTAACTTCAATCGTGAACTTATTACAAAATGCACCAACCCTTTTTACATATTGACTAAGACTTCTGAGGAAAGGATGTGTATTTGTAAATATATATTTATTATTGCATTAACTCTGTGTATCATGCTATATATCACATACACAAACAGAATTATTAATAGATCTCTCTCCTCCTTCTCTGTATTTTCAGTGGATAATGAAAACTCCCTATTCGTCCTCTACATCTTTTCTTGTTCAAAGTCACTTCACTGTGTGTATGACTCTCAGAATTTCTTGAAAAAAGAGGAATATTTATTCACTTTCCAATTAAATGCATGTATCATATAGTTTCTGTTAGTGACATAGTAAGAAGTCTGTCGGCATCTCCCTTTCAAACCCTGCTTTCAGAGTTTTATAATTACAGTGTAAAATTTGCCTCTTCCGCTACAAAGTTTCAACTTGAGTAGAAATGTCATTCCATAAGGATTTACTCTCAGCTGTCCAACATATAGAACCAAAATTTTCATTAATGCATAGTGATATTTACAGTATATCTTCTTTTTAATTTTTCTAACAGAAACACAGAATTTGTGCTAGCAACCAAAACAATACAGCTCAAGTTATGCATAACTGTTGACTTTTCTAAACAGCTCTTTAAAAGAGGCTGCTGATCAAAAGCAGGAAGTGTAACTATTGCAACATTTATGGTCATTACAAGCTTGATGCTAATTCAGTAAGTCTTAGCAGAACAGCAGGTATTATCTCTTGGCTAAGCTGTTCATTTTTACTTGTCTGCACTGCAAGTGTGTGTAGTCATTACTGTTCCACCTTGGCTTGGTCTCTCTCACCAGCACATCCATCAACCAAAAATAAAAAAAAAGAAGTAAACTGACTATGTAAGAATTGGAAAGGAAGTCTGAGCTGTGACACTGATCACTGGTTTCAGGAGCATCCATAACTGGGAATATCTCTACTGCTGTGGTAACACCAGTTGTTCTGTATTATCCAGGCACAAATGTAGGTCTAACCACTAACTCTTGCTTCTGTGTTCATGCATCTTATATTCTAAGGTAAGACTTTAAATGTGGTTGTTTTAAACTGTATTGTATGCAAACAAAAGACCTCAGCCATACTTAGACATCCTCACTTTATATTCAATGTTAACATTGCAGATAAATATTTTGTGATATGGAATCCATATAATCACAGAGAAAAATATTTCCCACATTAATCCCCAGTAACACAGTAGTCACCTAAGCTCTTAAAAATGCATAAATTGTAATATTTTTAAGAGTTTAATTTTTTCTGGGGCCTACACACTTGAACTTCAGGTACCTTCAGGAATACAGTTTCTTCTAAGATTTGACCTATCTTTGTTTAGGCCCTCACCTTCATACTAGACTCTAAATGTGTCTATGCAGCTGCAAGCTACTAGCAAAAGATCCAAGCAGGTGGTCTCTGCAGATACATGTGTTCTTTACAAATACATCAAACTTTAATTGATTCTCATTCCTGAAATAGCGTAGTCCTGGAAAAGCCACTCTGATCATTGAGAAGAGATGTTAGGCAGTTCCTGGCCAGGACAACTTCCTTTAGTTTTGACTGGTAGTCCCAGCTAAGAGTGCTCTTAGTGCCTCAGAACAGGGCAATTAACAAAAAAAGGCAAACACATTTGTGTGAGATGCAGTTTGGCTGCAGTGCATGATCTGAGAATGGGTTTTGATGGAGGTCTGAGAAGAATCACAATTTTGGCAAAACATGTTTCACTGTTGCCTTTAGCTACCTGTTTCCTGACTCTATCCATTCTTTCCTTTCTTTCTCTGAAGGAGAGAAACGTTCTAAGAGGGAAATATCTCCTTCAGGGTGGCCTATGTCATAGATATCTCTCAGAACATAAGTATAATTGTATATGAATATATCATGAGATGCTGGCCTTAAAAAAATCCCAGAGCTGAACAACAAAAAGCTTAAGAGTGTTTCAGGACAGCTGCCTTTTGGTCTTATCTCTTCTAATTTTTTTATTCTGCTAAAGTAATACCCAAAAACTCTGCTGGGCACACACTTAAATTGAGGAAATCAAAGGCCAGAAGGACTCTGGATAACTTGAAGTGTTTTGCTTCTGTACCACAATCTAACCTAGATCACCTTAGAGGCACCACTTTAGCAGCTTGAGGCTGTACTATAATCTGCTAAACTGTCATCGCACTGCATATTCCAACATTTCCCTCACTGGGCTCTTTCTGTCCTTGGTACCATCTGGCTTGCAAAGGCGTCCTCAGAAGTCCTCATTCTATGACGACTTCTGTGGAAAGGCCTTCTTCCCAAAGAACTGGCAATTTTGAGAGCTCATAAGATCATTCTAGATCTTTTAACAGGATCAAGCAACATTCAAATTCATGTTGAATGCTTTGTCCCTCTATGCTGCACACTAGTTATTTACTGTCAGCTGTCAGACTTCAGTGTTTAACCCACAGCAGCTGGAATCAAATCATTAACTGTTGCATCTCATTCTAAAATAGATCTAATTCCTAGCACTCAGAAAGTTTAGAAACTTGTGCTCTGCCTTAAAAAAAAAAAAAAAAAAAAAAAAAAAAAAAAAAAAAAAAAAAAAAAAAA
>NW_020955300.1:705600-707227 GCF_003031625.1 Empidonax traillii | reverse complement strand
AAAAAAAAAAAAAAAAAAAAAAAAAAAAAAAAAAAAAAAAAAAAAAAAAAAAAAACACAAAAACCCAGAAGGCAAATAAAAAGAGTTTCAAATGTATTGCTTTTTTAACTCTCGTGAATTTTCAGTCAAATTCTTGATTTTTGCCAGTGATCGGACTTGGCAATACTATCTAGCCTAGCAATTCTACAATTATGCCTGCCTCACAGTGCAGCTGAGATAAGGAGAGATTAGCCCTCCCTCAGATTTGCCAGCATAACTGCACATGTAGCTGTCCTCTAAATCCTCCTCTGTCAAAATGATAGGGAATAGGGCTTTTCAGACACAGATGATTTTGACTAATGTATGTTAGAGAGGAATATGCAAAAAAAAAAAAAAAGATTATGCAATGGGCTGAAGGAGTGGTAGCTTCTGTTGGCAAACAGATGGAGGAAAGGCAGAGGTGATGATCTCTTCATAATCTCTTCATAGACCTCTTCAGTATCTATGTTCAGATACTGAAGACCACCAACTTCACTTAAGACAAGGAACATTGGGAGAATATAAATAATTATTTGAGTATCAGGCCAGGCAACTTCTTACATAACAAATTTTGTCATTGCTTTAGAACATTAATTTAAAATTTTTATACAGTTATTTTTACTTTTAATTAATGGCACATTAGAGCATCAGAAATTACTGCTGCAGTTACAGACTAGCATATTTAAAAGTGTTTTTATGATTTCAGCTGTCACAAATAATGCAAAGATTGTTCTCGAAGGTTTGCTTACTCAATTTTTTTCCCAAACACTAAACATAGTTAATATTAATTCAACATTAACGATAGATTTCACAATGGGTTTCTCTGTTGTGACTTTAAAAGGATTTTGTAAACATGGATGTGAGCAAAAATGATCTAACTAAATCACAAGCAAAAATTTTCACCTAGGTTTTAAGACTATTATCCTTTAACTCCATACATTACCTGTCAGCAAGAAAGAGCATAGCCAAGAGTAATCTAGAAATCTGATCTTTTTCAATATACCTGGCTTCTTCTTTATTATCCTTATTATGTGACTAACAAGTCCAGCTCTGAGTTCAAGGACACAATCAAAGGTCCAGGTGAGCTTTTCTGTCATCTGTAAAATTTCACATAAGCATAACCATGGTCAGAATCCCAGTTTTCTGTTTTACAGATAAACACTGTCCTTTGGGAGCTTAAAGACAAAGAGAGAGGAAGGACAACAAAACCAGAAAAGAGTAATTCCATATTAAAAATTCACTAAAATATACTTCTATGAAAGACTATGATTTTATATGTAGACAGAGTAAATTGACTTACTGTATTAACTTACTACTGAAAGTTGTTTTCATCATGAAGTTTTATACAGAGAAGGAGCAGGATGGCCCACAGCTGCTTGCCCAGCCCTGTGGAAAACTTTTCCATTTGCCACCTTGAACAATTCAAAAAAATCTAAAGGATTTGTTATACCGGGGCTTCCCAAACATTTTTTGCCAAAAGTCCTAAACTGTGTCATTAAAGCTGCTAATCTGTACATAGCATAGAGAGTGTCTTGCTGGAGTTTATAGAAGCTGACATAAGAATGTTAAAGAAAACAGAGCACATGTATGGAGAGTGACAGCTGATTAT
>NW_020955300.1:581746-705180 GCF_003031625.1 Empidonax traillii | reverse complement strand
ATCTAAAGGATTTGTTATACCGGGGCTTCCCAAACATTTTTTGCCAAAAGTCCTAAACTGTGTCATTAAAGCTGCTAATCTGTACATAGCATAGAGAGTGTCTTGCTGGAGTTTATAGAAGCTGACATAAGAATGTTAAAGAAAACAGAGCACATGTATGGAGAGTGACAGCTGATTATTTATTTTTACATATTTTGCAAAGTATCAATAAATCCATCTGAAATTTCATGGGCTTGAGATGTTGTAAGAGCAGCAAACCACAAATTATAATTTAGTTTCATTTGCCTTCCATACAGTTTCCTCCCTCCCCCCAAAGAATTTTATACAGAACATATGCCCAAAATTAACCTTTAATAATCAAACAAATTTCAGCTTTCTGGAAGGCCTAGAAAGGTGTTATCAAAAGAAAATTATAAAGTAATATTCACCTTACCAAACACATAGAACTGCTGAAATGTCATTTCTATCTTAATAGTTCAGTAGGATAACTTAAAGAATAATGTGTTTGATCCACCACAGAACTTATGCATCTGCAGTTTACTGCTGAGGATGCAAATCGTGCCCCAATTCACAGCCTGTGACAAGCATAAAATACCAAGTTCAGAGACCAACTTTAGCCACAATTAGAGGTGAAAATTGTGATTGACGGTAAGACATCATACAAAGTTAGTTACAAATCTTGCCAAATTTTAGTCATTTGGGTGGAAGTTATTTGTCGTCTGCTTCCCACAGTGAATAATTCAGGGCTGAGACTTTCTTTGGTCATTGCTGAATCTTACAGTATCACTGCAGAAATTCTTCTACTTTTGGTCACCTACTAAGCCTCTACAGAGTTCAACTGTTCCCTAAATATTTTGATCACAGAACCTCTAAAGACCATTTCAACCCCAGGGTCAAGCTTGTCTTTACAAGTAACTGCCAGAAACAGTTATGAGCATAAAGGATACCGATGGAGACTTGTGCCTGCTCCTTTTTTTCTTTTTTTTTTTTTTTTTTCCTGTAGCCAGATCCTTGGAATCCATGCCACTTAGCTCTGAGGACTAGCTCAAAATGTGTCCAAAGTCAGGATCAGTAGGGCAGGGGGAAGAGAAAAGGCTGCTGTTGAGATCAGCCCTCCCCTACAGTGTCCTCCCCTTCCTCCAACAGCAGCAAGCATGATTGTCCTGAGTCCTCCTCCTTCTCTTACTGTTATTTCTCCTGACAAAAGAGACATCCAGCCAGGAATGCAGTTCCTTATCCCTTTAAATTTTGCCTACAGAATTGAAAAGCTTTGAAGTGGCTCTGAACACAAAGCTGGCTCCAGGACTCTCCCTCCTGTGTTCTCAATGGAGCATATGCCTCGCAGCCTGCAGGACAACTCAAATACAGTCAATTCGAATACAGAATGAACAAATGTTAAACCTACTGGAAGAGCAAGAGAGAATCTATGGAATAACCCAGTAGTAGATAAAAAATTCAGGCTGGAGGCTGCTAAGGAGGGAGAAGAACACAAGGAATAACTTGAAACTAAATAAGGCCTAGGGTCTTTCCCTGAGACATTCTGAAGCCATTCCTCACATCCCGGTAATAGCTTGTGCTTGGAATGTCAAGGGAAACTAGGAGGTGCATTTCTTCTGCAAGGATGTTCTGGAGATCCCTGGATACAGCTAAAACTACCTCAGCCAAGTCCTATGCTCTGTACAGAGAGAAAGGGCTAGAGGATCAGGACACACACAAAGGACTTAATTTCATTAAAAGAACTTTACCACTGTTCCAGTGCCATAAAACTGGTGCTTTAGGCATCTTGTCCCAAAAATAAAATGTAAAATCTCTCTGTTCATCTGCTGCTTGAATTCATCAGAGACCTTTGCAATCACCCTGGTTTCCCACAGTGCATTGAGTTCTGTTTCCAAATGCCAAAATTACTTCAATCTGCATGGCTCAGTGCCCATCTTCAACTGGGATCCACAAGTAAGGTACACCCTGCAGAAATCTTCTAATAGACTTGACCTAGCAAGTTAGCTGGGCAATGTAAGGATATGTTTTGTGATCGTCTTTTACCCACTATTTAAGTAGAGGATATAATCTCCAGGGCCTCCAGCATACTGGAGTATAACTCATCTCAAAACACAAAATTTCATAAAAAAATAAATATATCAAAAAGAAAATCTGTATTAATTAGCAACATCCTAGAAAGAAAATATTTCTTCCTCCTCCTTATTAAAAAGTTCCTATATATTATATTCCCTTAGAGCCTGGCATTTAAATATAGTTGTTTTCTTTGTTTCCAATAACATCTCAGCTACAATTACTTAATAAATTATAAATCCCAATGTAGTTTTTATGTAAATGCATTTCTGTGTTCAAGCACAGGATTAATGTTTGTGTATGCAAATGAACAAAGGATATGTTAAAAGAGGTTATGGTTCAAATCACTGCAAACTTTAAAATGCTTTAGTATATTAATGGTTGAATACGACACTGTTCTCTTTTTTTTTTTCCTTTAACAATTAATAACTTGTTTTAAATGCACCTGTTGCTAATACCTAATTTCTGTTTAGTGCAACTTCATGGAAAATATGGTCATGTGTCAGTGTATAGTTCCTGCTTGATGTTGCATATAATTCTTAGAATATTGTGAATGGCATGTGCTAATTATTTAGCACAATAGCTCATCTTATGGAGCTGTAAGTCTGTAAAAGAAGGGTGGTAATTACTTAGGGTGGCAACATCTATTTTTCTTGTAAAAACCAAAGTGTGGGAGGAAAAAAATTTTAAAAATAAAATAATTTTAAAGTAACAGCCTAGAAGCAGTGGAAGGGTTAATGTTTTGAAGTTTTTACTATCTGTAAGGCTAGATCTGAAGCTTACAATGCAGATAGCAACAGCTTCAAATTTCTATGTGTTATACTAAGCGTCTGGCTTCTGTTCTTCCACCACTTCCCAGGTGGCTGACCAAACATAAGTTCTTAACCTATCTCTCTCTTAAAACTTGATTTTAGGAGCACACCTGTACACTTCATGCAGAAGTGGTATGTCTTTGACAGAGGCTTAAAAAAGTTTCAAAATCCATGCATGGAGAAAGCAGCTTAAACTTTCATAGAAGTGAAAAAAAAAAAAAAAAAAGCAAAACCAAAGCAATTAACAAAACAGACTCACAGAGTATATCATAGAATGGTTTGGGTTGTGAAAAACCTTAAAGTTCCAACTCCCTACCATGGGCAGGGACATCTTCTAAGCCAAGTTGCTCAGAGCCCCATCCAACCTGGCCTTGGGCAGTGTAAGGGACAGGGCACTCACAGCTTCTTGGGGCAACCTGTGTTAGTGTCTTACCATCCTCACTGTAAAAAATTTGTTCCTGATACCTAACCTGAATCTAACCTTCTTTCAGTTCAAAGCCATTACCCCTTGTCCTATCACTGATCCTATACAAGATAAGTCTCGTAAAAATTTTCTTCCAAATTTCTTGTAGACTTCCTTTGAGTCCTGGAAGGTGTTCTAAGGTCTTGCTTTCTCTTCTCCAGGCTGAACAACCCCAACTCTCTCAGCCTTCTTCACATCTTCACAGGAAATGTCTTCATGGCCCTCCTCTGGACTCACTCCTACAGGTTCAGCTTCTTCTTATGTTGGGGGCCACAGAGCTGAAAGCAGTACTCAATATATACACTTCTGTGCTTATGCTAGGCCTAAATTAAAAAACAAGCAAACAAACAAACAAACAAATAAATCCATCCCACCATCTTGGGGTTATGAGTGTCAAAACTGTCACAGGTGCTTCAGGCTAAAACAAAGAAAGACGTACTCAAAACCTCGTTCACGCAAAGATGGAATCAAAACTCAGAGGACTGATCTGAAGATTAAGACAAATTGGACAGAACATGTACAGTTTATGGGTCCAAGCCTGTTTACGTTGACTTGTCCTACTGCGTTTAGTCAGAAGATCTTGTCAGAAAGGCCACAGAGAGAAGTTGGACATGTAAGCAGAATCAAGATAGACTACAAAAAATACACATGGAATACAAAAACAGACATTAAAAAAAACCAGAACAGCACAAAGAACATACAGAAAAGAAGGACTCTCAGATTATATTCTGAAAACTCATTAATTGTATAGAGAGAATAATGAATAAAATCATATGAATAGTCTTTTTAGATCTAGATATAAACACTCTCCAGATCTCTTCTCAAAGTAGCCATATAATCAAGATTTGTTAGCTCAAATGTAAGGGAGCAGTGAACTGCCACTGTGTTCTAAAATCTGTTGGGATACAATTTAAAAAACACAATTTCCAAAATCCTTGCATCAGAAAGCAGATAAAAAGTCTTTCATTTATCCATGTGAGGTACAAACAAGGCCATGAAAATCACATCACAACTAAGTTTCAACTAAGTCACAACTAAGATATATATTTTACATTACTGCATATTAGAGATTAGTTTTAAATTTCAGGTTAAAAGAAAAGAGTGGGGAGGACTTCTTAGGGAAAACTGCTTTCATAAATTTCTAAGAATGTGAGAAATTGTGAGAAAATTGCAATTTGCTTGTGAAAATTTTTCTAAAAGAACTGATAAAGTCCACCAAATAAATTATACTCCAGGTTGTAGTGACAGACCTTAGATGATATTTTAAATATAGATACAGCCGACAGAGAGGCCAGAAAGTCAATACTTAAATTAAAAAAAGATAAACTAACATTACCTTAAACTGCTCTAGATCATTTTTGAGGTAGAACTCAACACAGAAAGATCCAGCTTAAGCTGAAATTTTACAGGATGTTTGTGAATAGCTGAGACGGAGTTCACAACTAACTATATGTTAAGCTTTTATCTACAGTGGGCTTCCTGCTTCCATTGATGATGTGAATGTTAAATTGCCACTGACTTCTAACAGAACCAAATCAAATACTATAATTATACACTTTGTGCTATCTGTGCTGTACTGTATCATTATCTATAATTGATTATTCAACTCAGTAGCTATTGTTCTTTAAAATGCTTTTGACACATTGTAGAAAAAGTGCTATATTAAACAAAGTTGATGAGCAGAGAGATTTCGGACATTCTGCCACATGCAATGATGAGGCTGATGCAAAGCAGACTAGTTCCACTTACACAAAGTTACATTTTTTGAATCCCTGTTCCGCACTGATAGTCTTCAGCTAAGAAACAGATATCACTGTGCTGAATATTGTGCAAATGTATAAGATGAACAAAACCCTACTGCTAAAAACTTTTCTACATAGACAAGAAAAATGTTTAGCTTGGGGTAAAAATGGCAGAAAAATGCAGAGCAATGAGTTACTTGCCAAATAGGTACATCAGCCTAAGTTACAAAAGCACAGCCTGGCTCAAGTTTCTGGAATTCCCATCTCAAGACACATTTACAGAGTCATTTCAACCAAGTGTGAACAGAATCACAGACCAGGAAGGTCCGGCTATTCCTGACTGCCTGGTCCTGCCTCCCATCTTGGGCAACCCACTTGTAGTCATGTGGTCATGTAGTTGACTGGGCCAAATATAACAGATCTGGATAAAAACTAATATTTTTCTTTTATTGGGCTAGTGCTCAGTTTTTGTCCACTTAAAACATTCAAATAAGAGAATTTCAGGCTCTCTTTAAAAAGCTAACTGTCTTTAAATATCCGATAGTAAAGCATTCAGATTCTGTTCTCAAAACATAAAAAACATTGTGGCCTATCCCCTCAGATTCCTATCTATCAACTTGTTTTGCTAAGCACAGTTGTTTTTATATTTCCCTTTTTTATATGCCAGTAATATAAATAAGGGTTGGGTTTTTAAGTCATCTAAAACTAGTAGGCTTAGTTCCAAGTAGCCTCAGCATTTACTAGAATGCCAAAGTAATGTCTGCATTACTTTCAGATTAAGAAAAGAACCCTGAGAAAAAAAAATGTTGTTGAAGTGTAACAAGTTTCCTAATCACAAAAATATTTATTTTTGTGTCTTCAGAACACATACTATTGCTTCCCATAATTACAAATGAGATTAAATGTTAACCAATTTAAATCTGTCAAAATATTTTAATAAGCGGGGCAGATGTTCTGTTTTGTTAAGTATCACTATTTACTTTATGAGGTAATAATAACCTTACCTTTCCTCTGCAATAGTTAATAGTAAATGGTTAGAGCTTGCCAAAGAGCAAATAAATCATTACACTAAATACAGGTTGTCAGGCTAGTTTAGTACCTTGTACACTCCACTTTACTTAGATAAATGGCTTAGAATGGGATTTACTGTCTGTGCCATTTTCTAGAAAGATTCTGGTTTTTCTATTGTGCATAGTTTCGTATCAGGTGTTAAGAAAGGTACTATATCAATATGCAGAGTTTACACTGACAGGCTTACGTGTTTGGGTTGACTCCATAAATGTACAAATGTGAGACAAGCTGTAGACCTCCCAAGAATGTCATTACAGAGAGAGTGTGCTTGTAGAAAGACTGTGGCTTTGGTAAATAAATAAATACACCAGTGCAAAACTCAAGTAAGTTGAATAGTATAAAATCAAGGCTCTGAAACACTCCTCAGAGTTCTCTTTGATTTAACCATATTAATGCCATTCACAGTCACTCTTCATCAAATTTGCAATTGTTCAGCTCCAATAAAATACACAGACAGTTTTTAAAACTATTGCAGAACACAGTAAGCATAGATTAGATGTCACGCTCTTCTGGATAGCTCAGACATTTTCAGGGCTAAGAACAAGCGGTTCTGGCCAACATGGGACAAAATTCAAACACCATTAAAATACACCTCTCAGTTAGGAGCTTATTTGTTCTTATAATTATATAGGTAATATCTGTTTTTTGGACAACTAGACAGTTCTGAAATTTTATATGGAAGAATATTTGTACAGATGTCTATTTAGTCAAAATTCACTATTTAATTTCTTCCCCACTTTAAAAGTCCTGCCATCCAGACATTGAAAAGCAATAATTTAAAAAAATATGCAAGGCTGACAGCAAATAATGGTTGAAGGAAAGAGATCACAAGTTCCATTGGCTGACATTTGTATAAACTATTTGCAGAAAACTTGAGAAAAGCAACTCTGGTCATGGAAAGAAGGATGAGGTTGTGAGTGATCTGTGAACAAGGAAAAGGTCCAATAAATTGGCTCACTTATTCACACTGAATAATTCAAACAGCTTGACTCAACACTAGACATGTTCTTTACTCCTTTTAAAGGATTAAAATATTCATAGTTTCTTCTGTCAAATGCCATTATCACTCTGTAAAGTCAGGAGCAATGGTTATCTTCCCAAGGGCTGTATGAGACTTGGATGTGGGTCATCAACTCCAGCTGTGGAAGCTGCCTGGCAAAAACTGCTTCTACTGATGATCTCAGACTCAAATCTGTGGGTCCTGCATGGCAGTCGTGCTAGCAAAGGCAAGTTCAAGTACCACCTCCATCTTTACGCTCAAGTTCTACCGCCATATAAGCACTTTTGTGCTGCCTGGAGCACTGTGTAGTGAAAGCTCGGAAAGAAGGATATCCCTATCACAAGAAGTTGTGACAAGATCACATCAGACAATATCCTTACCTTTGTAAACGAAGAAATTCCATCTCTAACTCTTCAAGAACCTCCCTTTGCCTCTTCCCACAATCAGGCACACAAAACCGAATGGGAGCAAGTGATGACAAGGAAGAGGGATGCTGAGTCTTAAGTATTTTATGTCAGAGAAACCCGCTACAGTGGGTGATAGAGAAACCACCAACTTCCTTAAAGTACCTATTGGCATCTCTCCTCAAAATAAACATAGAGGGGACAAGGATCTAATGTGCTAGAGCACATCCCCAGCCATCGGCTCCCAAAAATACTCAGAAGGCAACTTTTCTTTAACTGTATCAACATTCCAGTCTACTTCAATTCATGTTTTGCAAGATGGACACAGTTAATAAATTTTTTAAGAATTCTCTGGGTATTTGGTAAATTCCTCTTTAAGACAATCCAACCTGTTCAGTTTTTCAGTAGATTTTTTTCCCCTTTCTTTTAAAGACATCTTAATTAGTCTAATCCTGACTGGTCTCCTTCCAATGTTCCTGTTGGCACAGTAGGATTTCAATTAACATTCTGCTTTAGCACTGCAAATGCCCTTGCTCAGATTTTTTTTTTTCTAATGTGCTATTTTGGATGCCATCTCTCTTCTCTTCCTCAAAAATTGTTCAGCCTCTTAAAGGTTTTGGAAGTAGAGGTTGTTCTGTCAATTTGTGCTTTCTGTGCTTATCAAGAAATAGTATGTCGTTAATTTTATTTTTTTTTTCCACTTGAGGGTTATAGTGCTTGTATGTTCTGACCACATCACTCATCCCTCTTTCAATCCCTTCTGGTTTCAAAACAGCAAGTTCATGTTTCTTGTCCTCGGCTTCAAGGCTCTTCAAAACTCCACCCTTCTTATTTGTCTGTTCTTGTCTCTAATTGCGTTTCTCTTTCTCTCTTTCACACACACATACACACACTCACACTCTTCCTTCAAATCCACCAACAATAACAATCTTCTCTGCCGTTTGTCAGCTTCTCTCACACAGCTCCACCCTGCCCCTCACACATGGAGTGCCCTCTCTGAACTGAGCTGTCAGGCGATTGTCCTTGCTTCTCTGAAATCTATCCTTAAAAATCCACCTCTGCTGCAACGTCTAAAATAAATCAGCTAATTAATGATGGTTTTGTTGAGGGGCAGATGGAATAGATGACATTTACTTTACAATAATAATTAAAAAAAAAAGAAAAAAAAAAAAGCAAGCCCCCTTTTGTGCAAGTGTAAGTATCTTAATCTATACTAGACTGCTCTTCCAAAGGGACAGCAATACGGATGGAGCAGTGCCTAGATCCTGCAGGCTGTGCACATAATCCCTGAATGATTTTAGATCACGGGAAGCTCTCTCCTTCCCTTCTCTTCTCTTCACCTGTTTTGCATGTTTAAACTATAAACTGTGCAGGATAGCAACTATGGATATGCCTACTCTGTATACCACGTAGTAACTGATAACCTTTAAGTGAAATAGGAAAGAGTAGTCCCAGCAGTGTGGAGCTAATTCACCTAGGAAGTATTCTGTATTATGTAATACATGTCCCCAGTAATTAACACAACATCAAAATTATCTTAATTGAATTATCTTGGAAATGCATAGCATAAACAAAAATAACAATATTGAGCTAAGTACCTCATTACTACTGCAGATATGATATAACCAGGCTTATGCTTCACCTGTAAAACAATTTTCAAACATGTGGGCTTGACTTCAGACACTGCTACCAAAAGTATCCACTTATGTCCACTATATTTATAGTTGCTTCTGGGCAAAAAAATTCCTATTGTGGATCTTAATCTGGAAATTTCAGTTCCAATTCAGACTGCTTTAAAATTCTGCTACTTTAATACAACTGGAAACCTCATCTATGAGGCTAGAAAGCAATGAGAGACACACATCTGCTGCTAACCACTCCTTTGTATTGCTCTTGGCTACAGAAATTGGCACACCTTAACCACATGGGCCCAATAAACCAATCAGACCTTTCTGTGCTTACTCATCTTCTCTGGGAAACTAGCTTATGTTCTTGGAACATCAGTTTTCAATCACTGAAAAGAGCACAAAATGTCTACTGGCTGACAAATTTAAGTTGTAAAACGTAGGTATTTCGAGAACAGTAGATGAAGAACAGTGGTAAACCAGGGTTGCTGCCACAGTAAAACTACTTCAAATTGGAACAGATAATCAAGATAGCAATCTGCAGCAGGTGGATGAAAGTTTTCAGTGGTTCCAAAAGATGCAGCTAAGTACAAACTAATAAGAAAAGGTTCATTTCCACTCCTTATACTGTGGCTGAATAGTGCTTCTTCTTTGTGACTTCATATTGCATTCCTCTGCTTCCGATACCCACTAGAAATGGTGAAAATAAATAAAAAATAAATTAAACCCACAAACCCAATACATTTTCAACTTTACAATGTTATCTGAAAGCAATTCAAAACACCCTCCACATGGGCACCGAACACTGATGAGAATTTCCAAGATTTCAGAAGAGATAGGTGCAACTACATGAAGACCTAACAACAGAACCAACTGAGGAGCCCAAGCGATCATGTTTTTCCACTTCCACACAGTGTGACCCCATTAGGACCATTCAGAGAGAACCAGTTATGGCTTCATCAGGAGCTTCCATTCCAAGGTAAGCCCAGTGATGATGAACATACAGCCCAGGTGTCTGCTATTTAACACCTTTGCACGAGTCCTCATCCTGAGGAACCTCACCTGTGGGTTCTGGTATGAAAGGGAGCACTGCAGGAAACACCCAAGAAAGTCTGCCAGGGTGGAGGAAGAAGCTAATTTTTCAAATACAGAGTTTGCTCTGTACGAGGATCGAGTGAACATAACTTGTGCCAAACAGCTCAGATTGACATAGTGCACAAAATCACAATTAATCTAGCATCATCATTCTCTAATACTACTGGGTTATTAGTTCTGCCTATCAGGGAAATATCAGTGTCTTATCACTTTCTCCAGAAAACATAATATATGGTGTTTACACACTTTATATTTTGAGCCTGCAAACCTACACAGACTTTTTTTCCTCTAAATGTTTTAATTAAATTGATCTAGCGGGTAGGGGAGGAATACGTAGCTGGTAATGGTGAGGAAAAGAACTGTGTGGGATCTTCTTTTGAGCACAGTACTTTAGTACATTAAATGAGACTAACAAAAGAGAAATTAAACATAATACTGTGCTATAGTACTGTGACATAAGTGTCAACTTAGAATTTCAAATACAATGATAAGAGTCTTCTAATAATTATATAGGTGGCAAACAAGGCTTTAGGGCAAATATATGTGGCAAAAATTACTAATGGCATTCTACAGAAAATCAGTGAAGCCCGACCCCTCGTATGCATCATATTCTGGTAAGGTCAGCTTGGTGGAGAGGTTAAGAGCAGTTAAACACTGACCCATCCCTCCCCAGTCTTTTCCATATTCATAGGAAACTATCATCCATATTCATGCAACAAGATAAGTACCTTGAACATACAGAGGTTAAAAAAAAAAAAAATTACTTCTTTACAATCTTATTCAGTGCCATGACACTAATTCCCAGAGCATGGATCACGACATAAATTAGTGTGTCTGTAAGGCTGGGCAGGATGGGTGAGCAGAAATCATAGAGCAGCCTCTGTGTGACACTTAAATATTGAAAATATGCATTCTGCAATCCTGAAAATGTAGCAAATCCACAACTCTTGTACATGGGTAGAACACAATGAGTTCAGGATGGATGATGCATACAAGTGTCTGGTTTTACACAAATCCAGCTGCATACCTGTAAATACAGGGATATCTGGCACTTGAATTTCTAGCCCTCACAGTGACATGAGAGGCCCAAGGCTAATACATGAAATTTTAGGCCAGTATCCTCAAACAACAACAATAGAATCAAAAGACACAGCCCATTATCTCTGTAATACTGGGGCTATTTGTACTTTTTTTTTTTTTTTTTTTAGCAAAGAAATATCTAATAAAATCCAATAAATCAAAGTGTTTTGTGTACCTCTTCTTTTAGTGTTTACACTTCTGTCATACAGCACTGAAAGCATTTGGAAAGGAACAAGGTTCAGAAACATCTCATCCTTTTGCAGAACTTTCCCTCCGTGCACATAATTTTCTTTTTTCTCTGGAATAACTTTCCAAAACCAAGTTTTCCTTCAGTTTCCCTTTGTTTCTCTGTCTTAATTCTATCTCTTAAAAACTGCCAAACTTTATAGTGAATTGATACTTTTTTTGCCCCATCCCTTTTCGTAGGTGAACAACATACCCAATTAACTGGTCCTCTCTTCACACAGAACTTCTTTCCCTGCCTACTGAAACAGAAAATAATGAATCTCTCTAGAATAATATTTGTATACAGTAAATGCCAGCTTCACTCCCTGCCCATTTCTTCTCACAGGAAAAAGTAACCATCTTTCTTTCCATTCCTACAGAAGCATCAGCTCATCCTGAGGAACCTCACCCATGGGTTCTGGCACGAAGGGGAGCCGTGCAGGAAACAACCAAGCAAGTCTGCCAGGGTGGAGGAAGAAGCTAATCTTTCAATTACAGAGTTTGCTCTGTACAAGGATCAAGTTTAAAAGAAAAAGATTAACATCTCTTATTATGCAGTGCATTTTCTAATTTACCACTTTAGTTTGCATGAGTTGCTGAGGAGTTTCACAAAGAGCACTGAGAAAGTTTGTAAATATGTAAATAAATATTTAATTCCCCTGAGAAACACTTTTTGTCACTAACTGCTGCAAAGGAAGTTTATTATTGATGAAATCAACTGTCCTGTTTTAATGTTTTAATTTAATAGGCATATACAAAAAAAAAAGTCCTATTTTTCAGTTTATATGTAAAAGGAATTATCAGTCTTTTAAAATTTCATAGATTTCTTTCATTGAGGGAGAAACTAGGCAGAAGTAAACATTGGTTAAAAATGTATAATCTTTAAATAATTTGATTTCATCTTTGATGCTATACCAAGAAATTTTTTTTGCTTGTTCTGATCACTGCAGAATTAGCTGATGATACTGCAACAAATAAAAACTCTAGAAGAAAATAATTTGCGAAGAAATGTGGCTTTAAAAATTCAGTATCCCTTCTTAACTAAATACCTTCTAGAGAACATATCATCCAGAGTTGTCTTAAGACAGTAAAAATTAAATGAGAGTAGCAGTGAAGGAACACTGTAATCAGAAAAGACTGCTTACCATGATAGTTTAGGGTATTTTTTCTACATGGCACATTGGAATGCGATGTAGTGAGATCTGAGACAGCTGATCCCTAGCAGCAATACTGTCATGTTGCACCAGTTTACCCTATGGAGACTAAGCTACCCAATTTTTTTAGCAGGACTTAGCACCCCATGTAAAGCACCATGCACTCCCAGATCCCACATTCCTAGTTCCCTTGGGGCCGTCACCTCTAAATACTGACTGTCCAGATTCACAATTCCTTCTAAAAGTAATTACAGATTGCTAAAACTGAAACATATTTTATATGCACAATTTTTAGCTCTGCCTCACCTGGATAGAGAATTTGACCCTTAATTTACTGACTGTCCACACTTTGTGGCCTCTTCTCTGGGCAGATCAAATAGGCACATAATAGCAATGACCAGAAGGCTTGCTTGTACAGTAAGGAGAACCTGCAAAGAGTCAGCACAAAAGACAAGAGTATTATGTGCAATAGGGAACATTATGTTGCCAGACTGAGTCCTAGAACATCTACCCATTTTGCAGATCATACTTTGTTGATTAGAAGTCCTTTAACAAATATTATATAGTTTAAATATCTTTTCATAGAATCATAGAATCATAGAATAGATTGGGTTGGAAAAGACCTCCAAGATCATCAAGTCCAACCCCTGATCCAACTTCAATTACTATATCATGGCACTAAGGGCCACATCCAATCTCTGCTTAAAAACCTCCAGGGATGGTGAATCCACTACCTCTCTGGGTAGGCTGTTCCAATGCCTGATTACCCTCTCTGTAAAGAATCTTCCTAACATCTAACCTAAACCTCCCCTAGTCTTAGAGACTATCTGCAGAATACCCCAAGTCTATAAGAAATTTATGCAAAGAAACAATCTAGCACATTTTGTGCTTTTTTGGCAAAAGAATAGGGAAAGTCCTGTCAGTAGCCTGGGCTATGCAATGTGGAAAAGCGAAGTAGACACACTGAGAGTATATTAGTAGTTTAGGTTAAAATATATATTACTGCCTTGGATTACACATTTTTCTATGTTTATTTTATGTTTCCATTTGCCAACGTATCTATAGCGAATTCTTGGTGACTTTGGCACATTGCAAGGGAGCAGTTCTTCCTCCCACTAATCTACAGAAATGATAAGTTCTTTGACAATGAAAATTACAGAGCCTTTTACTCAAGTAAACCAGGCACTACAGGATACATATAGATTTAATGCTTCTCAGAGAAGCTGTGCTGCACAGGCTTGTTTGCCTAGGATTTTAAGGGCCTTTAAAAAGCCTCGCTTGGATAATATCATCCTAAATAGTCTTCCTTTCTGTTTGTCCCTGAAACTTCCAGTTTTCCACTTGACTCACAAAGTTCAGAGTAAGACACAAGGTTACAACCTTGTTTGTTACCTTTTCTCCTGACTTGTTGACGGCTGGGGGGCTCCTTTTTCTTCTTGATCTGTTGTTCAGCCTATTGTAGAGGAACAATACTTTAGCAACCTGCCCCTTTGCCCATAGTAGGGAATTCACCAGCAAATGTAGATCCTGACCTTGCCAGATATTCCAGCTTCCACAAACAGCATTGTCTGCTGACGGTGCTCCTGCCATGAGAGGTGAGGGCTTTTGGCTTCTGAGTCTATGAAGCCTGAACATCAGCTCTGGAGGCCTTGGGTGGCCTAAGCTCCACCCACTTGGTCTTCTTTTTTTTTCTTCTTTAACTCTTTAGTCCAGCAAATAATAACACTAAGGCTGATTTTTACCTAAATCTGCTTTGTGCCTTTTTTAGAATTACATTTTTTAAAAGTCCCTCCACCCTTACTCTCTTGTAATCAATAGAATAGGATCAATATTTAAGGGTCAAGACCTTTTCTTTTTCCTGTGGCTAAGCTTTTTCCAGTCTTGCATTTTAAATAAAACCTGTATTCCCAGTCATCTGCAAAAAAGATAGGAGAAAAAAGCCAGCTGATTAGTGTCTCTCTTTCAGGTCTTAGGGTAATGGCTGCTTTTACCTTTCTAGTTTAATTCAGTACATTTACAAAGCATTAAATCTGTCAGTGTGGCATTAACTTCTATCATGTGCATATTAATAGGAATAGTAATCAAAACATCGAGTGAGTTTGGGTGTTAAAACTGGTAATATTTTCTTTAAGTGCTAGTACACATTTGGCTTGGAAGGTGCTCAATATTGCAAAGGATTTTTAAACTAAGATTTATCTCCTATCTATATAGAAGTGTTTTGCGGTAAACCTGCTCATTTGTAGCCCAAAGGGCATGACTTTGTCATCATGCTGATGTTTCCATGGAATACATTTATAAAACACAATTCCTAACTTTTCTTGCCTCCATTAAGAAGAATGTTGATTAAGTGGAATCAGCATGTAAGAAAATATTTAGCAGCTGTTCTCCTATTGCAAAATCATAAATATAGGGGGGAAAAAAATCACACATATATTTTATGCCAATTAGCAAATACTGCTTTTAATTAAAGCAAGTTGAACTTTAAGGTATAGTTTTAATATTACTGAAATTCATATAAAATGTAGGGATAGTGGGAGAAGAGAGAGAAAACATCTTCATCAATATATTAGAAAGATTTTGCTAACCAGCTAGTAAATGGGTTCAGAGGGATTTCAGTTTTTGTATGATTCTTAAAATTTTCCTCTATACATTTTACATTGTTACAGTGCTCTCTTAGAAAAAAAGAAAAGAAAGAAAGAAAGAAAGAAAGAAAGAAAGAAAGAGAGAGAGAAAGAAAGAAAGAAAGAAAGAAAGAAAGAAAGAAAGAAAGAAAGAAAGAAAGAAAGAAAGAAAGAAAGAAAGAAAGAAAGAAAGAAAGAAAGAAAAGAAAGAAAGAAAGAAGGAAAGAAAGAAGGAAAGAAAGAAAAAGAAAGAAAGAAAGAAAGAAAGAAAAGCTGCTTTCACTTTAAACAGCACAAAGGATATGAGAAACTACTGCATTACTACAAATTATTTGCAGCTTCAGTGTTGCCAACGTATAACAGTTGTAAATCAAGGATATATTTTGAAATATACTAAATCAATTTTTACAAATCAGTGCTCTTACTAGCAGACTTCAAAGAATAAAAGAATACAGTAATTTCTATTTATGGCTGAGGGTAACTAGGAATTAAATGTATCTATTTCACTTATGTTGCAAAGTGAAATTGTCAAAAATATTATCAATTTATCTGTATTCATTTTTTATCACGAAAGAGGTGCAAAGCCATGAAGGTTTCAGTGATGTAGATAATAATAATTGGGAAAAGAAATACTCCCTGGTGAGGATGAAAGGAATGCATGCTACCTTCTCAGAAGCTCAGTACTGTGTCTTTAGGAAAAGAAGTATACAAGCAAGAGCATTGTCTTGGAACACACTAGAAGAGTTGAGTGGCTTTGTCAACTGCAAACTAAAAGCCTTTGCTCTACCCTATGCTCATATCTAATAATTTTTGCCTTGTACACACCACCTACACACCTAACACTTCACTGACAATGCTTTGCCTTTCCCCACTATCCTGCAAACACAATGGAAAGTTAATTGAATGTTTTATGCTTTAGCAATATCAAAGAAATGAAAAGAAGGTAGGTTTCAACTGTATTTCAATAATAAGTGCATTAATTTTTACCTTTTAACTGACACTTGTACTAATTTCCTTAAATGCTCTTTTTTACTCTTTTTTGATCTGTCTGGCATTGTCGGGTCTGATGATGAGGGCTTACTTCAAATGTAAAAAGATTAGCTCTCTTTCCTTTAATAGCACAATTATAGCTTGTGTGATGTCTAAATCATGAAAGATATCAAGGACAGACTTCTAAAGTCGCATCAGTTTATTACAAAAAATGGTAGTAATCATTTTAATATCAAAATTACTCTCATTTTCTAGTGGCATTTAGGAATTGTTGGGCATGCATACACATATACACAAAGATTAGTAGCCATATACTTCTAATTTGATAATTGTAATAAACAACATAATGAATTTAAAAAGCTCTGTGTTATATTTTCACCTCTACCCAAGATGTTGCTCAGGGACTAAAAGAATATTGCACATCAAAGCAAGAACCAAGAGATCCAGTTCGACATTTTAAGATATGCCAGAATCTACATCTCATTTTTGGATTTAGTTCAACATGGGACTTAGCACTAAACACTAAAGAATAAATGTGCCTTCCTTAAAGATATGTAATACGTTTAATCCCATCAATGCTTAGTCTACTTTTTAAATCCTGGATTTCATATACTTTACCATGAGAGGGCAAGATTAAGATACCCTTTCTCATACTGGATCGCACCTACCTCCTCAAGTATTACCATTAGTTATCTTGGAAGTGCAAGAAAAGTCCCTGTTCCATATGTGGGTCTGCAAAATGATGAAGTAGAATACAGACCTAAAGGGAGAAGGAAGATTTAACTTGCAATCCAAACTTGCTTTGATTCACACACGTTCGTTGAATGTTCATTGCCGGCCAAGATAAAGAGCGATATCAAATCATGGACAAGGTGGCAGAAATCTTCTTCAAGAATATTCCCTAAAAATACTACAATTCTGCATTAGAGATAAAGATTTATA
This sequence comes from Empidonax traillii, assembly GCF_003031625.1. Lineage (NCBI taxonomy): Eukaryota > Metazoa > Chordata > Aves > Passeriformes > Tyrannidae > Empidonax > Empidonax traillii. Next base: position 687,889 of record NW_020955300.1, on the reverse strand, counting down.
AACAATATTAATGCCCTGATACATCTACATAATATGTTGTGTGCACCAGGTGAAAGTGGAAGGCTGTTGCAGCAATCTTTTTCAAATATTTTAGGATGTTGTGGCTGTTCAATAGTAGTTGCTGAGGAGAATTTGAGTTAAATCCAGGAGTGAAAATACAAATTGCTCTGGGAAGAGCAAGAATGAGCTTTGATAAATTTTAAGTTCATAACAGATAAAGTGGAACAGTTTGACCCATTGTCAGTCTATTTTAAGATGAACATTTGTTAAATTCTAATGAAAAAAATGTAGCACTTAAACTTTGGCAGAAGGACAATTAGTTTTTTTCCCTGAATTGAATAAAATCACATGGCAATGATTTTTACTTTAACTACAAGCAATAAATATGAGCTGCAACAGACTCTAACAGCTACTGGCCATATCTACATGGATATGTCATACAAGCAAAGTTCACTTCAATTTCAAACACACAAAATTTATGTCTACACAACACAGCTTATCATACTTTAAGCCTTTACATGCAAGAGCCAATTTTCAAGTGTTAAGAACAACTTGCACCTTTTTGATGTACAGGGCTATAATCAGCCCAGCCAGTGAATGTTGTCTGCACCAAAAAGAAAGAAAAAGGCTGAGCAGCTATTATACACCATCAGCTAACTCCTAAACACTTCAGGCAGTTGAGCCTGTAAACTTTTATCTCAATTTACGTTACAACATATCCTTCCTGCCACTTACTGCTACATGCATTAGGATTATTTGTTTGTTTTGCATTTTCACAGATTGCTAGTGATGCATAGTGTTTGTGGAGATACTGTGCCTCCAGCAGGCACCTGAGAAAGTTTGTAGGGCAAACAAGTTCCCAGTTTCCCTAGTCACAGTCATTTCATTTACACATTAATGTAATGAGAATGAACGATAAGCTGTCATTCATCAGCAGATGCTATACGAGTCTATCCATGGAGAGAAGATTTTGGAAGTGGATAATCTTTACATTCTTCAGCTCTGCTTTGAATACGTTGATTAGAGAAAAAAATAAAAAAGACAGGCATACCAAAATGTAACAGCAGAGGTCTGGAAAACCTCTGGAAGTAAAGTTGATGTCATTTATAAGATTGAGCAAAGTGAGGAGGGGATTGTCTGCACAAGATTCACTTCTGTGACTGACTTTTGCACAAACCCAAGATAATTAGGGGATGCACCAGCTCAGGACTCTTAGGACTGACACAGCACATTGTGGAATGCATAATGCAAATTCTTATCTTGAATGCTGGCTAACTAATAAACACAAGACATAAGCTCCTAGACTTAAGTTTTAGGCTAGCTGGACACAGAAAACGTAATCTGGCAAGTTTTAAGGCTTGAAAGTGGGCTCGCTGTCCAGGTGGAGCTAGCTGGAGTGTTGCTGGATAAAAGTATACTTTTCCTCCCCAGTAAGATTCTCAAAATCATGAAGTGATAACCATCATATATATTCCTATTCCAGCACATCAGGGCAAAGTTAAGCAAAACATGGTTAGAAGAATATTAATAGAAATGGTCTCTTTTTAGTAACTTATATGTATATATTTGAGAATAACAAGATGAATATTTTATGCTGTTGTTTATTTGAATTTCATTTTATCTTTTAAAAACATTAAATTGCATGTTACTTAAAACTTAAAAATTATGAATAGGAGGAAAAGTGTTGCCTTTCCAGGCTTAGCAAAAAATGATAAAAATTTACAAAGTATTTTCCCTTCATACTAAGACTTCATTACTATAGATGGAAAAAAATATTTTATTCGGCAATAAGATCAAACTTTTTAATTGTCTTAATTAATAAACTTAGGAGAAAATTAAGATAAATTTTTTGCAGAATTTCCAGAAGACAGATTTGAAGGGAGAGGCCAAGGCATAAATGAGTCCCACGATGCTAACTTTTTACAGGAAAATAATCACTCTTACTAGAATCTATTGCACTGTTTTATGGTAATTGTGTCGAAATATATGGGCAGAAGTCTCTTTTACTCTTAGTATGTCCATGCTTTTTCCTATATACTTCTGCTATTAGGATCCAGCCTGCTTTTCCCTCTTGCTGAGCTTATTGAATTTCTATCTGTCTACATCATCTGCAATTTCCTGCTGAATTAATTTCTTGTAGTCTACTTCTTGAACCTATTCTATCAGATTTTCAGTCTGTATTCCACTGAAACTTAACTGAAACACTCTTAAAGTTTGTTCTATTCTTCTTCTAGTCAAATTCCAGGGTCTGAATCTTACATTTCCCTGTGACATCTCAACAGCTTTTCACATAACCTTCCTTTCTCTATGAAATCTTGTGCTCATAAGGTTTTTCACTCCAAGTTGTCCTTCTAGTTTTCTATCTCTCTAAACAATAGTTTCAATATCTCCCTCAGTGCACACTCCTCATCCCTGTCTTTATCCACCACCGACTGGGTTACCTCCCATCTCTATTTAGTACAGAAGGTAACATACAGGCTTTTGTAGGCAATATCTTTTCCACAATGTAATCTATATGAATAAACAAGTATTTACAGTGTATTGAATGTGAAGATAAGAAGAAATCAAAGCTATGGTAGATAAGACGTTATAACTGCTTTTAAAAAAAAAAAAAAAAGTAACTATTTGAATGACCAAGTGGAAAAAGGTAAATGTAAGGCTAAATTATCCCCCTTCTAAGCTCCAGGCAGGGAAATAATGCATGCCTAATTGTGTCTGGTTGAACTTGGCAGTTTGAATGGCTAACCCTTTTCTAACATAGCCTTTTTTTGTATTAATAACTCTTCCAAATGATATTTTTTTCCTATTACAGTGACATTCTGTTAGCAGTTTTGGTCTGATGAAAAACGTGAGGGACTGAAGCAAAAAAGTCTTGGCAAAATGGGGAACATGATATTTGGCATCATGCGTTGTTAATGTCTTATAAACATCTTCAAAGAGAGTTTTTAAATTTTATTAAAGTCAATGTTTCCTTTCAGGCCCTATTTGGTAAAGTGACAGAAGAGTCATCTACTCTAAAATGATATTACTTTTCCAAATAGAAGTGTGAGAATATTTGGTGTGTTTTATCTGGCTTTCTAGATATTCCTGTGTGGAGGGTTGATGTTGGATGGATGCCAGTTGCCCACCGAGCTGCTCTATCAGTCCCCACCTTAGTTGAGGGGAGAGGGGAGAAAATAGGAATGAAAAAAACAACCTTGTGGGCCAAGATAAAGGCAGTTTAATAAAGCAAGAGGAGAGGTTGTGCATGGAGAAGCAAAGAAAACAAAAAAAATTTATTCTTTACTTCCCGACAGCAAGGTATGTCCAAAAACTTCCTGGGAGGTAGGACTTCAGTATCTGTAGTGCTTGCTCCGGAAAATAAATGTCATAAATAACAAAGGCCCCCCTCTCCTCCTTCTTCTTAGCTTTTATTGCTAAGCAAACATCGTATGGTATGGAGCACCCCTTTGGACAGTTTGGTTCAGCTGTCCTGGCTGTGTTACTTCCCAAGATCTTTCCCTCTCCCATACTATTAGTGGGATTGTTAGAGGGGCAGGGACAGAATACTGGAGAGACAGCATTGATGCCACTGGAGCACTCCTCAGCAGCAGCCAAAATACTGGTGCGTTATCACTTTTCTAGCTACCAGTGCAAAGCACAGCACTGTGAGGCTGCTATAAGGAGAAAAGTATTCAGCAATTTTAAGAAGAGAAGGTGATGTACAAAACTAAGTAAAAAACCAAAAATAATTAAAGTCTCATAGGCCAAAATTGGAGCCTGCCTTTCATCATTGCTTCACTTACACATTGTAATGACTTTACCTCTCTGTTTTGGCCTCCTTACAGCTTTTCTTTTTATCTTAAGTACTGTAATGCAGTTTATACACACACAGTCATACTTACACGTATATAGGTATATTTGGTCCTTACTATTTATAATTTTCTGGGGCTTCAGGATGGAGTCATCCCAATTTGAAACGAGTCATGACAACAGGGAAAGAGAGAGAACTCAAAGGTTCAGTAGATCAACTTCATTATGAGATTCTTCATCATAACTTACAAGCACAACCTTCAATTCTTTTTTCTTTTTGGTTTTTGTTTGTTTGTTTTTTTAATAGCCAAGAAACTAAGACACATTGAAGACTAAGACTTTATAAACAAAGGTGCCCAGTTTGAGGCATCTGGGACCTGCCAGATGAAGGTTTGAGTATTACAAAATTATAATAAATGGAACTGCAGGTCACTGGCTTCTGAAGACCTAGCAAACAAGCTCTCCTCTAATTTACCAAGCCAGACCAGTGATCTTTTTTAGAAAATGGATTCCTAAATGACACTCTGGACATCAGAGTTGCATCTTACTATCTCTAGACCTTGTTTCCATTCCCTGCATGGGTTTTTTTGGGGAGAACAGGATCCTGTGAGTAAGTATGGACCAGATGGAAAAGATGGTCACTGCTTCTCTCCTCTGAACAACACAGGTATGGAAGATGCTGCTATGGCAGACAAGCCATGGCCCCAAACCACACTGATTGCATCCAGTGTAGGATGTACTCCAACCTGGGCATTGGCAAATGCTCATCTCTGGCACCCCAGCAGTGCAAGCTGTGGATCTGTCGTCTAGCTTCCTGGAGAACTACTGCTTCGTCTGTCGTGCAGCACCTGGGACCAAGGCTCAGGCTGATCTAAGGGGAAGAGTGCCACCTACTGAACCACCAGCACGAGCTCTCAGCTCCTGCAGTTCAAGAAAATGCTGTTCCATTGAGAGAGCCCGGACAAGGGCTGAACCAAATTATTTGCCACAAATCTGAGCTAGAAAATAAACATACACAATCACATTGGAATGAAGTAAAGAGATAGGGCTGGATCACAGAGCAGATGTTGCTAAGTGTTACCAGGCAGTGCTGGTACACGCCTGTGACTGTTGTGCATATGTCAGTGCACGAGAAAATAATGTGTCTATTAGAATTTTGATATTCACTCCGCTACGGAAAGGCTAGACTGAGCTTTTTCTTCAGCCATTTACCAGCAGGGTTGCTGAAGCCCACCAGAGAAGAGAACACAATGGTGAACCATATGAAAGAAAAATACAGACTTTAAGCACCTTCTATTTAAAAATACTTTTCTTTCCAGTGTACATATGGATGCTTTTGTTTTAATCTTGGGATCCATCAGTCTGTCTACACAATTTCATAACTATTATGCAACTGCTTAGCTTGCACTGCTGAAATACATCCACAGTCACTCAATATGTCCTGTTTTATTTACAACCACAATCAAAATCACCTGAAACTGACATTTTTCATGTAGAATCCATTATGTGGCAGAGTGCCATATTTACATCAACATCTGAAAATATGTACAAGTCTTGGTTGGAAATCTAGATATCTTACTTTTAAGACCTGACCATTTTCTGAAGTAATATGGAATTTAGATCTTTAGCAAAATTTCAATCTCAAACATTTTCAAAAGACACAATAAAAAGAAAATAATAAAAAAAGAATAAAACCAAAAAAAAAAAACCAAACCAGAACTGAAATGGTTAAACATTTTATTATTCACATTGCATTCATAGTAAATTGTGTAATAGTTTTCATGTCTTAATTACTTAAATTTTATATTGAGCTATAGTGATATTATCTCTCTTTTTGTCTCCACACAATTGTATTTTATAATAGCTTTTATTAGGGCCTACATGAATGGAATTTAAAATGAACACATCATTTCTGTTACTTCTGCAGTTGAGAAAAGAGAGTGCTTTTCTGATATTTAGAGTGAAAAGTGCTTTCCTTTGTGTTTTATGACATATAGCAAATTGTATTAGTTAGGGACATATTTCGAGCGGCTAAGTAACTCAGAGGAGTACAGAGCACTTCTGTCACTTTCAGTGACTCCACCTCAGTTTGAAAGTGAGTGTGGTGCACAGCATGAAATGGGGGGAATATTCCCCCTTAAAAAGATTGATCTTGTTCTCATTGAAATAAAAGGCAAAACTTCCACTGGCTTCCAGAAAACAAATATCAGAGTAATAGATATATAAACTAATGGTGTGTTTATACAATCTGCCTACCTACCCCTGAAAGCAAGGTCAGCTCCCCTAGCTCACAAGCTCTACCTTCTCTGCCTTCAGTGCATGCCTTGATATCACCATGAGTGCCTCCACAGCCTCAGGTTGCTCCTTGCCTTTGGGGTGCCTCCTTGAAACCTGCCTGCTAAGCCATTTCCTTCACCTTTATGAAATCCTTCCTAAAGTCTCCCTTCTGCCAGCACACCTACACTCAATCTGTGTGTGGGATGTGCAAATAAATTTAAATACATATTTGTTTTCAATTGTTAGCAGAAATAACAAGGTATGCACATCCAGGGCTTAGACACACAAACAAGATACCACAAGATAACAAGCTTATGCTGAGCTGCAAAAACTGCCTAGATGCACACTATTCCCCCCACAGGAGTTTTAAGGTGAGTCAAGTCAGCCTCATACACCTGCACCCACCCCAAATGCCATGCATGTGTTGGAGGCTAAGAGGACACACATGGGCAGCTACCATATATCAGCTGGTACTTGGTAACCCCTTTGGTACAAACTGCTCATCCAAACTTATTATTGATACCCTGCCATTTCTCACATAGTTTTGGAATTATAATATAATAATTTAAAATGTGTATAAACACATGCTCTGACACCAAGGAAGTGGAAAGGGTGAGGGAATCTATTAGTTCTATAAAAAAACCCCAAACCTGTAGGCAGACTAGTGCTTGTTCTTTCGTTATAAGTCATTTAATTATATTTTAAAAACCTGTTTACAAGGTGGGGTTTTTTTACAAGGTTTACCTGTCATGAGCATCTTGACAAACATTGTTTGCAGTTCTTAGGCCAGTAGGAGTAACATTCCAAAACACTGATGAAAAAAATTAGACAACATCTGAATTTCACTCAGCTCTCTGCAAATGTAAGCTCATGAGCCTCAGTCTCTCTATTCAACAGGTGGGCCAGATTCTGCCTGCAATTATCATATCATTCTTTTATCATTCTTTTCCCCCTAATGCCAAAAGCTGTGAAATGTCACCTTATTATACACCACAGCTCTTTGTATGGATGGCAGAATTTGCCTAGCACATCCATTCTGTCTTTTTCTTGCTAAACGAAGTGCCTTCAGTGCTGATCTCCAAGAATAGTTGCTCGTTCTGAGCATTTTTTATTCTGAAAATGGGTTCCTTTTTTCACTTTTTTTTTTTTTATTAACATGTCCACACTGTTACTAAACATAAAGGGTTTCTCAAGGAACCAATTTTACCACGTTTGTTTGGGTGTTATATGGATGTTCAGAATAGAAATCAAGAGTACAAAAATAGATTTTCTTGATTTATGAGACATTCCTGTTTTCAATTCACCATCAGTATGTGCAGACACGATGCAGTCAAGAAATGAAGCATCTGGTTATCCCACGTTTCATTTATGAACTTTAGCACCAGATGTAAATCATTCATAAAATCCCAAAGTGTTGGAAGAGTCTCTTCCTTCATTTTAACAAACATATATTCCAAGTACTGTACCTAACACTTCACATCATTTGTTACAAATGATGGAAGCTGAATTTTAATGACTTGCAGTAACAAATTTCAAGAAAAAAAGAAAGAGGAAGAAGAAAAACAGGTGAGTGTGGCATTCCTTGTTTCTGACCATGAATTCACTTTGAAACAAAAAGATGTCACTTTAAGTTATTATAAACAAACTCTACATGTTATTACCCGCATACAGAATGTTTTGAACAGAACAAATCTATTACCTTATAACTATTCTTCTCCCAAATCCTTTCCATTAGTGTCACGTTCATGTCAGCAAATGCTGATTCAACTACAAATCTGAATTGTTTTCCTTTTCTCATCCGCCAATCGCCCTTCATCTCCTCCTTCAATCCCACTTTCAGTCCTGTTTGTACAGAGAGCCCCTCTTGCCTTTCTCTCAACATATGTAATCCCTTCCTCCTCCCTTCCCACTCCTTTGTTTCACTATGTGCATTGAATTTCATAGGATAACTCACACTTTGGGAATTAAGCACCTGCCAAAATAATTACAGGATCAAGGCCTATTCTTTATGTCAAGGAAACCAGTCTTCTTTGCGTTCAAGAATCCTTTCAACAATATGCATTAGACAATACTTTCAACAACAAATCAGTCTTTTCAGGCCCTTTTTTAATACTACATTTCTTACATATTAATTTTGCTGTAGAATTATCAGACGTGTTTCATGCACTGAGGTTTCCTTACAACAGGGAGCTGAGGAAGTGTAAAGAAAGTGCACTAGCAGATACAGCAAGAAGGCTCCTCTGTGAAGGACCTCTTGCTGAATAAACTTCTTCATGAGGGAACAGAGATGGTAAGAGGATTCACAGGGTCACAGATCCTCCTCAGTTCTGCAATCCTTCCTGCATCCTCTCCACCCAGCTGCTTTTCTGCCATTCAGGGCAGCTCTCTTTGCTTTCCTCTCTCTCTCCTTGATACACTGCTAAACTTCTACATGAAAGGGGGTAATTACCCTCAGAGTACAGATATCACCAGTAGAAAAATATGGTAACATCCATGTAGTTCCAGCCATAACAAAACCCTCTACACATTCAGTTATACATAAGAAATTTTCCTTTTGATTCAACAATATCTTTCATTTGTTTAATTCTTTAATAATAGCTAGAGCATTAGTCACTACAGCACCTAGAGTCCTAGATAACACAACATTTATCTCCAAGAATGGACTTGAGACAAGTGGCCAAGCTGTGGGTAGTCTAAATGAATTGATAAGGCCATGGAGCAGTCCCCAGATATCCCCCAGCCTGATGTGCAACACATTCTGAAGGACATGCTGGGAACACAGCAAGCTGGGCTGGTGAGCTGGGAATGCAGCAGGGGCAGATCCATGAGCTGTAAATTAATTCAGAGGTCACAGCTACAACTTTTGCCCACAGTTTATAGTAAAGCTATAGATCAGTTGGCAGGGTGTCTTAAGCCCTTGAGCAGAGAAGGATTCTGTCCAGTCTTTTTTAACCTTGTTCTCCAGCACAAACACCAATTGTTCATCATTCCCTAACCAAGGACACTTGGAGCTGCAGTTGAGTTAGTTCCCTTTAAAACTAAAAAAAAAAAAAAAAAAACAAAAAAAAAAAAAACACCTAAAAAAAAAAAGAAAAGAAAAAAAAATCTCTTCTCTTGCAGGCAAAACTCAGCAACTTTTGAAAAAGAGCAGATGTTCAACAGTGTGGCCAGAAATGTTGCACTGCCCTGTTTAAAGAAGCAAATGAATGATCCTGTATCAAATCAAAACTTCAAGGGAGATTTGGGTAATATGAATTCACAATATGAATGCTGAAACTGAAATCTGGCCTGGACTTTGGGAGTTAACATCTCCATTCCTGAGAAATGTGATACAGGAACTTAATTGATGGCATGTACTAAGCAACTTAGCCTCCTACGTCACCCCGAAGATCCCATAGTCAGGAGCACAGCTGGCACCCCACTGCAATGTTGGTTATGGGAGGCAGAATGCCTACAAACCACCAGCATCACCCCTCTGTGGCAGGGGATCCCCTGACTGGTGTTAAAGGTGATCTGTCCCAAGGCTTCACCTTACAAACTCTGTCTCAATTGTCAACAAAAGCGGTGTCTGATCTAGCAGGGGGAGGGGGGACGGGGACAACTGCATGTGACCGCAAATGCTGGTGGATTGTTATTAGAGGTGATCAAACAAGGAGGAAAACTATTCCATGGATGGAAAACACAGCATTTTTTTTAAAGCATGCATTTTTTTTTAAGGAACAGCTTTTAAGTGATTTAAAAACAATTTAAGATTGACTACTATAAGAGAAATGTTCGGAAATGCAACCTTTCAACATTCCTACAATTGAAATTTTCTAAGAATTAGAAAATTTTAGATTATGATAGAAAAACATCGATTTTTTTTTTCCTTTAAAAAAAGAAAAGCGGGTAATTTTCTATAAACACGCTTCCTATTTTGCCTTTTAATTACTACTGCCTTCCTTACAACCTAAAATTCATCTAATTCATAACTATACAAATCATAGACTGATCAACCTTCAATCACTGCCACCATGTATAAATATAGAAAGGGGATCAGTTGCACTCTAAGAGCTTTCTTTGTGAAAAATGATAATTCCAAAATTCATATCTTCTTCTCCCTTGGAAGAATCCTAAAGTTGTAATTATACCCATATTTATAAGGATGCCATCTCTGTCAGGTTCCCTTTAGCTTGGTATTTTTTGGTAACACTCATCCACATTCTGCAAGCCCTACTAATGTGGAATAAGTGTCTCTTTCCATAAGTAATTCCCATTGACTTCAATAGACCAGTTATGATGCAAGAGTCCTAATGTCAATGAGAGCATCTGACAACAGCTTCTGTATTCTGAAAGTCACTACTGGCATTGTATCTATAGTGGCAATCTAGTCAAAGGCAAAAAAAGTATTAGCAACAAAGCTAATTTAAAAGCTAAAAAACCCCTAATTCATCTGAAAATTGGATAAATTACTAGTCATGACTGCTATTTCAGAAACACTGTCAATTTTATTTTATTCCCCACCTTCCTACCATGTCAGAGGCTGGAGCTTGAGCCTTTCAGAACTCCACACTCACTACTTACAGTCTCATCTTAGTCCCACAGTGCTTGGGTGGTCTCTCTCAAACCAACCAAGGCAGGAATACCGCCTCCTTGATCCATAATGCGCTCATCCATTTCACTTGTCTGCTCAGACATCCCAGGCCAATGATTTATTCGCAGAGGTGAAGCTAGGAAAACCTCCCCCCTTCCAAACATATGTACACATACTTTTATAAACTGGCTGAAATATTCAGTAACTTCCCAGTGGGGAATGGGGTTTCCCCCTCCCTCTTCTGTGTGTTTTATACAGTTTCCATTATTATTTGATAAATGTGTTATGACACACTATTTACCTCGGTCAGCAGCTCTGGGGAGCTTTGTGCAGCTTTTGCTCCCCACCTCTGCCACCTACTAGATATTTCACAAATAAATCACATTCCCAGATTAAGACAATACAGTTTGGTACTGAAAAAGAAGAAGAGAGGTAAGATTAAATTTGCTGGAGGAGGTTTTGGTTTCGTTTCTCTCTTTCACTTCTGAGTTCTGTGGAACTGGTTCTCAGCCTCTAACAGTTGTGCTGCCTCAGTCAACTCCTTTTTTCTTTCAGGGGCAGGAAGACATTCCCTGTTCACTGTGCTAACCCTCCGTGCTTGAGATTCACAGGGAAATATTCAGAGCTCAGTTTTCAATACAGGCAGAAGCTAGTCTAAGGATGTCTCTTGTACTGCACATATTCACAGGTATTGGAGTAATCTTTTCCAAGGGCAGGAAGTGTGCCAGGATGTGCCATGTGAAAGAGGGGCTGTAGTCCTGTCCTGCTGAAAATTAAATAAACATGTTTAAGTTGGATGATCCCAGACAGCTGTGTGTGGACTTGCTCAAAAGCATAATACACTCAGAAATTTGTGGGGAGAAGTTACCCTCCAAAGCAGTAATCAAATTACATTATTGCAGCAACTGCACATACTCTCAAAACAATGATTGTGGGGAAAACTTGGCGTCATTGTAACTTCTTCTTAGAAGAATTTGATACCAAAATACCAGGACACCATGTGTAGGGGCTACAGACACAATGAGTGGTTTGGGAAGCACTTTGAAATCAATGATGTAGATGTGTGTGCACACAAGTGTGTGTCTGAATGGAGCAACATCAAACCTGATTAAGCCTGCTTGCTTGAAAATTACTGGAAAAGAGATCTTTCCTGGAGTCATAGGTGATCTTCCAACACCAAATACAACCAAAAGCTCAAACGAAATTAAGTCCAGGATAAAAAGTGGTCAGCTGTATCAACTGAAAGTGTTTCTAAGAACACCACTGTTCCAAACACTGCCTTGCTAATCCCAGCAGTGCACAGCACTATCTGTAGAAAGGGCAAGATCAAAACCTAATCACAATATTATTGACTTCACGTTCAAAAAGTATGAATTAATAATCTCTTCTTTGCCATAAATTAAAAATAAAAATAACAAGACTGATGGAAAATCACAGGAGTTTTTATTTTTTTCTTCTGTGTTTTACAATTGCAATAATTTTAAAAAATAAATGAACTAGAAAAAGGGTTCAAGTGTTTCTTCTCCCATGACTTCAGGGTGCCAGACAGCTCTCTGTAAATTAGTGGAAAAACAACTTTAAATTATGCTCAAAGTGAATTATGTCAAGGATGCCAGCGTTGTCTTCTCACCATCTTCACTCTCAGATAGCCAGAGTTCTTGCAATTCTGCTTTGAGCTCACTAACAAAAGCAACATGGGGAGGTCCTTCCTTCAGGGGCTATGTGGCTCAGTGCTCATTACTTTTCCCCCTTCTCCTACGCTTGTATAGAAATTTTAAGGCTTTTGTACCAAATATTGCCTCTTACATTCATCAGAGGAGGTGAGAGCTGTGCTTTCCCATCAAGGCTTCCAGGCTAGGCTTCACCCTTCAGGTAAGATAAGCCAGTCCCCAAAAAAGTAGAACAGTCACAGACCTTCTGTCCTAGTAGCTCTAAGTATCAGACCTCTGTGTAGGTCTGCAGGGGCTGCTACTGGCTCCTATTCTGTACATCCTAGAATAGAAACCCATCAAGGAGCAGTGCCTGCAAACTGAATCTGCAAATCTAGCAAAGCCTTTCCCATCTCTTATATATCTTTGGGATAAAACATCTATCCCTCATGTCCTCTGTGATGGTAGAGTGAAAGATAAATGTGCTATTATTTACAAGCAGTTAGAAGTAACCTCAATGATATGAAATGTGGGTATTTCCCTATGAACACAGAAATACAGTAGTAAAATCCCAGTAAAAGTATCCCCACACAAAATTCCTACTTTAAGGAAAAAATTTGGCAAAACTTTTTCCCAGATAAAATTTAGAAATCTGAGCTGTGTAATGAATGGGATGCAGATTACAGATTACAGTAACACATGGCATTATGCAAATGGTATGTTGATGTAAGTGGATATGGCATGCTCTAGAGGTGATAATTTCTCTCTGTCTCAGCAACAATATGAAAAGAAAAGCAGACCATAAAAAAATTTTAACAAATAAATAAGAGATAAAAATTAGTTACTGAAGAAAAAAATAGGAATATCAGTTTGACTTAGTAACTTCCTGAAATGCCAGTAGCGGGTTTTTAGCATGACAACTTATATTCCTGTAATTATTGAGTTCAGATTGTTATGGTGTTTATGTGCTCCTGTATCTTTGTTTCTCCTTAACCCTATTGAAGAGATGTATAAATTTATAGTAATGAGAATAAAATCAAATCCACCTCAACATGATAAAATAATGGAATTGTCAGATCCTACCTTGTTCTTGAGTTTGTTAAAAAACAAAAATAATTAAAAAGAATCAGGTGAAGCATAAGTGTTACTTTACTAATAAGGATAATATGTGAAAATCACCTCAGTCTAAAAAATAATACAGATATTATGGACAGTTGTCAAATTTTAAAGTTGCATCAATGGGGGGGGAAGGAAAAAATATGTGTGCTAGGATAGTTTTTGTTGTCATTCTTCCCCTTTACAAATTTTAAAGTGTTCATGAAAAAGTTTGTCAAAGCAGTCAGATTATTTCATCAGAAGAAAAATGAAACCCCAATGTCTTACAAATGTTTATCCTATATCCTTCATTTTCCCTGTCAGAGTAACACCACAGCAAGGAAAAGATAATTCTTACTATAGTTAGCCTGGTATCATGAGAAGGCTGTTTGACTAGCCAGCTAATTTTGGCTTGCTGAGGGATAATTAGCATAAACTATTTTTATTATCTACTTACTAATTTTCATTAAACTTACAGGAATTTAAATAGGGACTTCCACTCTTCAATCAAGTTTGTCAAAACTGGGCCTTGTTTTCAATTGACATTGAGCACAGCAGACAAACAGTATAGTTGCATCAACCTTCACTCCTAAGGGAACTGAAGCAGAAACTGAAGACCGTCCAGCAAGGAGCATAACCAGAACACTCAGAATTTGGTTATATATTAAACTACAGCAATTTGTTGAACCTAGAGAGAACTGAAAGCATTTCACTAAAAAAAGTGAATCCTGGTTCGCCATTGCTTTATATGGCAAATCCTTATTTCCACGCCTCTGTCAATGTATATCATCACCAGGTGTAGTGCAACACCACAAAAAGTCTCTGCTGCCACCTCATTCTTCCACTTCCTCTCTCAAATCCATCAGGATAACACAGCTGAAAACACCCCCAGATCCTTCTGTGACTGCAGAGCAAGAGGCAGGATGTGTTGTGCTGAGCTGAGAATGCCATGAGCACTGTCAGGCCAGCCAGTGCAGGTGAGACGTTGGCCAGCACAGCAGGGCACATTGAGCAGGTGATGTCTGCACCAGCATTACAGCCCTTTCCTCAGGAGGGTGCAAAAGGCATATGTCCCTGGTTGGTAAAAGCATCAACTTTTAGGAAATGAGTTGAGAATGTCATATTTCTGAGACTTCTACTACTTTGACAAATTTTATTGAGAGAGGCCATTGGCTTACAAAGTTAGTGAGGGGTAGAAGCTGACAGACAGGTAGACATCTGATAGCACATCTCCCATCCTTAAAAAACAGACTAAAAAGATGAGGAGGCTCATGTTCACCTGATTGTAAATGATTTCCTGTCACTAGGCTCTGTTTCTGTGACCTCAGCCATTTAATATGTTTGCTTTTCCCTATGTTGTCTAATAGTGGCTTGGCAGCCACCCTCCCTGTGACAATGACTCAGTGTGCTGCTTTTCTTGTCTTATTCTATGAAACACATCATTTGATGTGACTAACACAGCTCATTTTGATGAGTCACAGAGTCAGGAAATGTAAAGAAGATGTGGTTTTCTGAAGAACAACGTTCAAACAAATGTTAGAAAAACATAGTTTAAAAAAATCCTTCTTCATCTTAAAATTTTATATATGGTATAGCTCATGTCTACCTGCCTACATGGTACAAAGTCCCTTTTGTGTTCCTTGAAATCACTAGTGTTAATATTCCTTGTAACATGCTTGATCATTCTGGGAGATGGGTGGGAAGAATACATGGGAGGACATTCTCTCTGTCCATGATACACGTTTGACACCCGTTTTCTGTAATTTTAGAGAATCCTCAAAAAAGCTGAGCCTTGCTTTCTAATTTCTAATGTGAATTGTGTAACTGCTATATTTATTTCAGTGCATGTTTTAAGAAATTTGTATTCTAATTTGATGGGTCAAAAAAAAAAAAGTGGTGGGGTTTTTTGCCTGCATTTACAAAAAAAAAAAAAATCAAAAAAAAAAAAAAATCAGGCACACCAAGACACTGAATCTACTTTTTCCCTTCTCCAGCCTAGAGCTATAACCACAAAAATATTCTTCTCCTACATGTGGTTATAGATGATTTTTCTATCTACATCAGAAGGGAAAACTATATGGATGTTCCCATTTCTTCTTCTAGGATTCTTTTTAAATGGGAAAGAAAATAGCCAGTAAAAGGGAATTGCCACAACCTTCCTACTTTCTCTGCCATCACCTCCAGCAAGAGTAGGGTGGGGAGTGGAGAAGAACCAGGGCAATAATGTTCTCCTACACAGCTTTTTAGCATTGCTTTACTGGAGTGAAAAAAATTCCCTCTGCAACAGCCACTGCTTCATCAAAGATGTGGAGAGGTTACAGATGCTTTTATTAAAGTTGTATTATTTAGAGTATAGGAACGTTTTCTCATCATCTCCCTTGGCAAAAGCAGCAGCTGGAAGAGCAGGAGTACAATAAAAGCTTTTCCCCTGCCTTCCCTCCTGTCTCCCCAGAAGCTTGGATTGCCACGCACAACAAGAGGTGTGTAATGTTTCTCCTCCTTTCTCCTTGCAGGAGCTAATGGCAAAAATAGAGACAGTTTGCCAGGCAACACCTCAAAAAAATCATTGCTCACACAGAGAGGGAATAGGAGCTCTATCTAACAAAGCAGAGATCATTTGAACTGGACATTAGCAAGAGCCAAACTGACCTGGTTGGTAAGGCTTTCCAAAATACTATAGCTACAAACAGCCAGACCACCAGCAAGCAATGGAGGAAAGCAGAGCATGGTCACTACAGCCTTCTTCTTTCTAAAGGTAGTTGAACCAAGCAGCTATCACCTCCTCTCAAATTATGACCAAGTGCATGCATTATAGAATATTCTTCTGAATAAAAATAATGTTCTTATTTGAAAATAAAGCATGATTTTTCTAAGGAAATGGCAGAGAACAAAGTGCACAAGGCCAAACTTTTTAATAAATGAGATTTATTATGGGGAAAAAAGTCCAATAATTGCATTTTCAGGGGAAAGGTCATTATTACTTAGAAAGAGGTTAATAGAACAATATTAATAGCTTTTTACAGGGCAAAAGAGATAGATGCAGTATTAATATGAATGAAAACAAGAATGAGGATGCTCCCTGTTACCCAAGTTTAGACTAAAAACTTAGAAGGTCAAATTCATCTTTCATATTCCCCAAAATAAAGAATTAGACAGTATAAAACGTTATCAAGCCTTTTCATTGAATGAGTTTAACAGAAAGCAGTAGAAGAAAGTGATCAAAAGTTTTAGCCTGAAGCCAACAATTAGAAGTATGGCTCAAGTTCTGTGTCTCTGGGAGAGTCTAAGGGAAGATTGTTGAAGATAAAAGTCAACATGACTCCATCACTGAACTTTTACTAAAGCAATTGCAGCAATTCTGTCTATTCGGCTAATATTTTAGATTAATTTTCTAAAGTAAGGGAAAATTGCCAGAGATAAAAAATAATTTGCAACATACATTAATAATAATGTTGCATTACACATCCATAATGCTTTTCATGCAAAAGTGTTAAAGTGCTTTATAAACACTTAATTAAGCTTCCCAACATCCTAGGAAGTAGATTATTTTTCTCGACCACTCCTCAACTGGAAAATCTAAGGCACAGAGAAATTAAAGCAAAATATTTGCCTCAAGTTATGTAATGACTAGAACTGGTTACAAAAAAACATGTAGGAACAGAGAAGGCATGTGCAACACATACTGTTAAAATCAAACAATCTTTCAGTCAAACCAAAAAATGTTCTGCATACTTTCCCACTTTTGAGCTCCCAGAAATCTTTAAAATACATTTGAGAACCTTTTTCCTCGTGAACATCTTTACACACATTCACAAAAATATACTGTCTACCAAAAAGTAAATAGGCAAACTAATAAATAAATAAAATATTTTTATTTTATTTATTATTGAAATAAATCTAAATTTGTATATTTAAAATATGTTCTGCAAAAATATTGTACATTCTCATTGACAAAACTAGCTAAATGATAAAAAAAATAAATCCCAAGAGCCTTGGCTGTTAATCACCAGCCTTGACCACTAACAATAATTTTCTCTTTTAGATGGTGTTGAGGAAGAAAAGAGAAATCCAAAGGTGATTATAAGGACAGTTATTATCATCTGTCATACACATGTGTAAACTATTAGCATGTTTTAACTACAGGACTAAGCAGGATCTGTCTAACTAGTAATTCTGGCCTGAATATGCTCAGCAGTACCACACCAGGACTCACAATTATGTAAGTTTGCTATTAAAATACAAGTTGGAATCTACTGTTAAATCTCCATAGTGACGAATACATTGAAAAGCTGTCCTACTTTGGAAGATTAAATTGACTTTATTTTTGGTTATTGTATCTAAACACTGTAACTTGATTATTGTTCTCTCACTAATTCAGTTTTACTTCACCAAGCACCTCAGACAAGAGAATTTGCTTGAAGTCACAGTCATGCTGTGAAACATATACATTTAGGACATCTTTTCAGAATACTGTAATTACAAGTGTTTGAAGTCAAAACTCATAATTGTGTGTGATAAGAAAAAAACTGAAGAATCTTTTTTTTGAATGTTTTGGCTGTAAAGAACCACCAATCCCACCAGTATGAGGGGAAGTTTTAAAGCAGATGTCTGTATATTATTTGGGATGCAATGTTATCATGGAGTTAAATAAAGAAAATTATTGAAGGGCTAATTCAAGGGCTATTAAATCCTGATGTGAAACTTATTTTACTAGTAGTACTGCATTGTACAGTCATTTTAGGAAAAGATTGCTTAATATGAGATAATGAAGGAGATTAATGTAAGAGATTAACTCTTCAACCCTAACTGTTGTACTACATTCTTTATATACTGATCAGGTAAAGAGATGGATAGTAGCATCTTAAAGCCTTCCTCTTCTGTGATCTATTTCTCTGAGTGAAAAGAGGATGTCTAGTCTTCCTCACAATGAATTCGTTGCTTTGGTCTACAGAAAAGGGCTTTTAGAAGAAAACCTTAAGATAAGTCAAGATAAATTAAAGTAAGATAGTGCAAAAAGCAGAATGTGAACAGAAGAAAATGTCATGTGATAATACAGAAGGGCTTAATTTTCCCATTACTAAAGCAAGACCGGGTGAAAGCTAACAAATCACAGAATCTCATGGAAATCAGAATCTTACCTAGGTGGAAGCCACATCTGATGACTTTGCAAAACAAAACCCAAGATCCCCTAGTATTAATGAGGTACCCACTCATCATGGCTTTTACAAGGCACAACAAAACACTGCAAAGTAAGAACATTCATGAGTTTTGGCTATCGCAGTGCGTGCAGTCTGTGGAGAATCATACGGGTAGTTCAGCTTCCTTAGCTGCTGCCAACAAAAGCAGCCAAGTGAGAAGGACACACAGATCTGGGTTCCCTCCCCAGCTCTGCCACCTCGTCAGGAAATCACTTCTTAGCCCTAATTCCACTGGTTTCTGCCTGGAAAATGGCTTTCTGCAGGGAATATGAAAGAGAAGTGAGAGCTTTAAAAAGAGACTTCAGAAACACCCCAGTGCAATTCAGAGATTGACTATGAAAGTATTTTGTTTTCTGGGATTTTTTTTCCTTCCTTGCTATCTTCACAGTAGATAAATCAGTCAGTTTTTTCAAATAGAGATATTTCTTAAACATTTTACTGTTCCTGCCCCTAAAACTGACTTTTGCACAGTCAGTATTGAAATCTACTTATGTTTCAAACTCTGTGGTATTATGTGATTTTGTTGGACAGAGAAATGGATACAAAGGAACAATAGGTGTTGCAAATATTGTAAAAATAAGCTATTTCAAGTATTTTAATCTTGAAAAGTACTTACTCAATTTAATCGCAATCTTCATAAAGTACTCTAGTTGTCAGTAAGTCTTAACCCTAAAAATGTAATGCACAGGGATTTTTATGCATTTGTTGGTGGGGGGTTTAATATTTTAATTTTTTTAATTTATTATAAAGTTGTTGGAGAGGGGACAAAGTCTTATAATGGGGCTGTAGCTGAATGCTTAATTAGGAACAGTTAATCACCTCTTCAAATAAGCTGAAGAGTTACATAACTAAGCGTTACAATTCCTACAGATAAAGACAGTTTAACTTGGCTTCCTATGGAAATAAGTTTTATGTAACTGTTTTGTCTGTCTCTCCATCTTTCTTTTCTCTCCCATTTACTTTCCCTTCAACAAAAGGCTGAACCATTAGCCAATTTGAACTTGAGGGCTAAAAATCTCCAAAATTATATTCCTACTGGTTTTATGAAGACAGCTGATGAGATAAGAAAGAAAGACCTAAATTACAGCCCTAGTTTTCTCTAAAGGAAACAGAGAAAGTTACAGACGAAGTGAGAACTTGATGTGAGATTACTATTTGTAATGCCTCAGCTGCCGAACAGGTTGGCTGCTTTAGATTTCATGGGCTCAATTTCCTTGTACAGAGAAATAAATGGGCAATTTCCTGGCCTAACAGAGGCCTGCCTTGATCTTTGTCTTCTCATGGGTCAGTGGAGGTAACTCTGCCTTTACTCCAGGCTGAAAACACGGCCCTTAGGAAGCATATGGCCACAATATAATAAAGATTAATGGTTTATGTGACTTTCCATTTATTTAATTACTAAGACATCCTATATTGTTTAGTCTTGTCTTTTAGCTGAATGCAGTGATACTGGCGTATGATCAGCTGTTCAGAGATGTTTATGATTTTCTACTTCAATGTCCACTGAGGCAAAGTCAGGTCAGTATTGAGAGCAATTTTGAAAATCAGATGCCAGAATGATAATCATTTGTTTACTCCTAGAGTAACATCTTGACCAGGACAACCTTCCTCATATGGTAAAGCCAAACTATTCTGATGCTAAGAAATCTTGCAGTTCAATCCTAGTGCTGTTTTCTGTCTTTGACTTGGGAATCTGAAGGGAAGAAAAATCATTGTATCTGTGAAGTATTCTTCTTCATTTTATGTTTCTCATAGGTTTGTACCAGACAAGCTTTTAACTAAATAGAAGCTCAACAACAAAAAAAAAAAAAATCCTGAATTTTCAGAAATATTTGGAATTTGTTAGATTTTGAGAAACTTTAAAAACAATCCAAATTCTGTGGATCATTCTTATCTTCACTGGTCTAAAGCAAAAGCCCAGACTGTCATGTTCTGGAAGACCTCACATGAAGGTGTGAATATTGTAGTCCATGCTCATAAACAAAGAGAACCTAGAAGAAGCTACATGTTAATCTAATCAGAATTTTAATCCAGTTTCATCATCATAGTGTTTTATTTCAGTAACTTTCTGTATCATTATGCTCTTGAGGACAAATTTTCTCTAATCTTTTTAACCTGGTTAGTCTGACCAGCCAGGTATAAAAGTGATTTAAAGTGTGAAATACTCATCCCATAGGCATCATCCCATAGGAAAACTACCATGGACCTACTGCCAAAGTGAGCCAGGGATGCAAAATATCTTTTGTCCATAGGAGTACTTTTCTCAGATCTGTTCCATTAACTCTATGTGCTTTTACTCTACTGATCTACAGCGAGAGTTTTTCTATTCCTTCTTTTTGAGTCATAGTGTTCCAACAGGCCCATTTTAATATTATTCCATATAGGATTAAGCAGAGGACAGTTTCATGTTCAAAAACTAAGCGTAGAGACTTTAACCAATGTTTCTTTTGAGAGAGGACCCAGAGAAAAGGTGGAATAGCTTGTAAGGTGTCTGAAGCTACATATCTGCTGTAGGCACTAAAAGCGTTATTTTGGTATGAGGAGAAAAAACCCATCATTTTTCTACCAAAGGTAAACTCATTAGAAGAGTTACAAAAATACAGATATGTCTATCTCAGCATTATGGTATGATTTCACCAATCATAATCCAGTATGCACTCAGAGCATAGCATTCAGGAATCAGTACAGAAGATAAATATAGTATAAACAACATAAATGAGCAGTCAGTGAAATATACTCAAACAATAAAATATTTAGAATAATTATGAAGATTAATATTTTGCCTCATACATCTGCACATCATAAAGAGTAGTCATGTTTCTTGCATGAGCACAAAAATTAATAGTTTCATCAAGCTTTTGCCCTGATAAAGATTTTTTCTTATGGCTATAGAAATGTACTGAAGTATTTAAATCACCTGTCAAATGTAAACCTACTCAAACACTGACACTTAAAAAATATAATGTGAAATCAGACATCATTTATACTTGCTAGGATTTTTCATGTTGTCTTATAACATATAAATGGGGAGGCTAGATGCAGAAACAGTAGATTTTCAATTTTAACCTTTTTTTCTCACTAATTTCCAGAATGTAATTCTGCCCCCAGCTGGTTAAGACATAGCTGACATAGAAGATTGAAAGAGAGAATATTGAACCTATGAACTCTGCTTCTTCTCAGATGATGACTACAATTTGCATGCAAAGTATTAGCAGCTTTAGTGTTCAGCACAGGTGCTAATAGATTCTAAGTTCTTTATGTAAGTATATACTGCGCCCTCTTCATTATAGCACTAATAGCACAAAGGTGAAACTGTTTTCAGGAAACAGAGTTCATTGATTACTCCCACAGAACATTACAATTAATGACACCAGTATGTAGTAATTGCTACACCTGTATCAGATCAACTGAAAAGTAGAAATTTAATACATGCTCTTGTCACCAATAGAAGCCAGAAGGTTGCATGCATCTACTGCCTGGAATGGATTTTTACATCCTCCCTATTGTTCTTTTTCATCAAATTCTTAGCCTGTCTTTTTGCAAACACAACACATGTACATGAAAATTTACACAACTTTCACTACTTTTTAATGTATAACTGCAGCCCGTCTTTATCTCGCAGGAAGGAAGAAAAACAGAGGAAAAAGGAAAGTATAGCAATAGGAGAGCAGGGAGACAAGTTGTTATTACTATTACCTTTTGAAACAAAAGCTTTCATTCACCCTTCAATCTCCCTCCACTATCTTCTATCATATTTCAGGACATGTCTTCTGATACAGCTGAAGAATGGATTACAAATACCTTCAAATTCATCTAACTTATTTTCCATTCCATATATCATCTTTTCATATGCAGCTGTTTCTGTCACATCAGCAATCCACTCCCTCAGTAACAGTCCTGATGCATCCTTTCAGTTTCTCACTATTAGTTTTCAGTATCATGAGACTAAAGGGGGCAATGCCAAGAAGCTTAGCCTCTGTATTTAGACTCTGTATATTCAAATAAATAAAACTGGCAAGAAAATATGGTATAAGTGGAAACATTAACTGGAAGTAGTTTTCATTTAAAAAAAAAAAAAACAAAACAACAACAACAACAAACTTAAAAGCAAAAGACTGATTTTTTTCTTTTTTCAAATGTCCAGATTCTAGCCCCTATGCAAACATTAGCATAAGTACAAAATATGAACAAAATAAAATGGTCCCACTGCATGAGGAATGATAGAGTCTGGTAACTGCTGCTGTCCAGTTTTCTGCTGCCTTCATATCCTGGTGTCCCAAGCAGGCTCAGAGGAGAGGGCAGCCACAAGGACCTGTGGCCCACCTGAGCCCTGCAGAACCTGATTAAGCGGAACAGTACGTGGTGACATTTTGCAGAACACTACAGGAGTATGAATGGTAAATGAACTTAGTGAGTTTACACAGCAGAGAAGTGGAATTACAGGATGGCACAGAGCAGTTAAGGGAGCACATGATAGAAGCAATGGGATGCTAATACTCAATCCATTAGCCTTGACAGAAAATCCCTAGTGTAGGTTTGGAAAGAGGCAGAAGGAGGAGGAGCATTGTTGGGAGGTGAGCAGGGGACAGATCCACGAGGCACAAATGATTGTTAATGAACAATAATGCAAACTCATGAAATTGCTCCTTGACCAAGCATTGACCAGATGTTGAAAATGCCAGAAGAGAAAAGTGAACATATGCCTGGAGTAGGAAAGAGTATACCCAGTCTGACACATCACGAAATTACTGGATATCATGAATTTAGTGGTAAATATTTACTAACTCAGAGGATAAAACCATCCCATACCCACCATATGAAACTTTTGAAAACCTCATGTAGTCAATTTAAATGGTCTAATTTCTCTTTACTATTTACTTAACCGCTCTGCTTCTGATTTTCAGTTTGCTCCAGATAAATCCTGTTGCAGGTGAGCTTTTCCCTTACATTCCATAGCAGTTGGATTTTCCTGGTTTTCTTCCACCTTTTGCTTGTCACATAGCAGCACTTATGAAAAGTGTCCAGTCGAATGAGCACTGGAAAAACTGTCTTTTCTCTATTGTCCTTTTAAAAGGTCTCTGCATCGTGCCTTTCATTAGAGATGATCAGGAGATGAAGCTAGGGGAGGGGCCGAGCACAGCCTAAAGACATTCAGAACAAAATTCATTTGACAGTTGGCAGAGTGAGGGGGGGGGGGAAGCGGGGAACACAACCAAAATATAGAAGCAGATAACTTATGGTCTGACAGCAAGTATTCAAAAGCACATACACAAAACAAAAAGTAATTTCCATTAGGTGTTAGCTACTGTGTTTGTGGTTATTTTCCGCAGGGCCAACTTCTCTACCAGTTCTTCAGAATACAACTGCCCTGACCCACACTAAGAGAAAATTAGGGCTGTAATGTGACATTAAGTTATGTGCCTAAATACTTGCAAAGTACGTATACTGCACAGGACACTTAAAGGAGTGAGAGTAGCTTGGGTACTCTGACACATTTCCAGTCTGAGGATTTTTATATGCCTCTGAACTTTTTTAATGCAAAGCCTGCCTCCATAATATAACATAGAAGCTCTGGTTCCACAGCTGTCTTTTTCAAGGTTTCCTTGACACACCACCACACCCCCACACACGACCCCCAAGTTCTTTTAAAATCCTGGAATAATTTGTGGTCAAAACTTAATCCAAATTAAGTCCATCTGGGGAGAGTGGAAAAACCTGAACTCCATCTTGTTGTCTTGAACATCCTATGGTTGCATAATAACAAAATGCCTTTGTTCTCACAACTAAAGTATGCATCAAGAATCAAAGAAGCAAGAAAAAAAGGGAATGTTCCAAGCTATTACTGTAACAATCCAATTACAATGCCTATCAAACTTAACTTCACAGGTTATAGCTCCTAATTGCCTGACAAAAATTGACACTTCAGTCGCAACAGCATAATATAATCAGAGTCCAAATTAAATTTGATCGTGGGCAGAAAACGATGCTATCATTCGGCGGCATGGAAACAGGAGATCAACTAGCATGATATCAAGGATCAGAAATGAAAATTATTCATTAATGGCAATGGTTTTCTGATAATGGAAATGACACAGTTCAGACGGCTTCGTAAAAACACTATTAATTAAAAAGATGATAGACCTAACAAGGCATAGAAAGCAGTGGAACCTTTCTCTCTGCTTGTTAAGGTGAAGGATGACAATGTTTAAGAACAGAAGTTTATGCACTTTTGTGAAAAGTATTCCGCTGATTCTGTAGCAAGTTTACTGGTTCTTGCTTAGTGAAGCATCTTTCTCTAGGGTGCTATGTTATAGGGACATAAAAAGTGTCTAAGGCCGTAATATGGCATTGTAATAAGCACGAATACTACCAGCTATAAAACAGAAGGGTCCAATTCATAAAAAAATGCACATGGGATTTTTGCATACTCCCAAGAAAAAAGTGCAGAGAAAACTATTTTATTCCCCTGTGCAAGCAGCTCTCTCCCGCCTTTACTTTGGGGAAATACAGAGGTGCTTCATGCTGGAAAGAAATCAAGCCAGAAATCCACTCTCTAAAGTTTCCTTGAGCAAGAAAAGGCAAGGCCAGTGGCTCAGACTGCTGAAGTTCAGACAATACCTCTGTGTTCCTTGCACAGAGCTCCAGATATTACCACAATAAAAACCTCCAATACTAATACAATGCCACAGTATCATGTTTGAAATAACTGTCTCAAAGGGTTGATCACTATACCATTGAAATCAGTGGGTTCTTCTGCCACGGCTGGAACAAATCAAACTGCAGTTGCCCTGTTTAAAGAAGAAAAGGTCTATTGGTTTGCTAACGATCTCCATGATCTACTCCCATGTGCTGTGTTCGGGCTCTGCACCCCGCAGGATGGGTCACTGCCCAACACACATGACTAAAACTGCTCTTGAGGACCGTCAGCTCTTTCTTCTTCAGTATCTGAGAGAAGCAAAGAGGCATCCCCTGCTGCAATTCCTTGCTCTGCAGGCATCTGCTTTGGAAAAGCACAAGCACAGGCCTCTGAAACTTCTTGCTGTGGGAAGCCAAAGATTCAAAAGCCTGAAAAATAAAGGACTTTCAGAAAGAACAGAAGGGAAGAACAGGCAAAGATAGATGTTTCCTTGGAACAGGGTGACTCAAAGCAGATCTTCCTGACCCTAGAATGCAACTACAGTACATTTTTGCAAATCAAAGACCCAGTAACAAATCTCATGTTCCTTAGATTGTCTAACTGAGGGTCACTCAAATCCGCAATGCATCATCTCAAGCTGTTTCTAAACTATTTTCACCTGATAACTAACACCCTTGAAGATCACTTCACTTACAAAAATACAAAAAATAAAATAAATAAGAAAAATAAGATAAAATACTAGTATGTTTGGAGCATCTCCAAAAACTGGAAAACATGCAAATAATGGATATACATTTAACTTTCCTTTAATTATTTGGTAGTTGTCCTACAGACTGCACAGAGTTTGCCTAAATTGTCAACATTTAAAAAAAAAAAACCTTTTGAAAAACAGTTTATAAAAGTCTTACCTTTGTTTTTAAAAATTAAAGGGGGTGATGATATTATCTAAACTGTATATCAGCACTACACCGTACCTGTAAGAGCTCTAGGGTAAGTCCTCCTGTTTCAGTGCATTTTATTGAAATAGTCTTTAGTTCTTTAAACACGATCATTTAAGACAGATGCAAGGAGTGTTGTAATTCACCATGTAGACAGCCCAGGTGGAGACAGTTGTATATATGAATGGAGGAAACAGATATCCTGTAACATCAGCTAGCATGTCATTAACAATATTTCAGGTACCACATGATTATCTCTTGGGTTTTAATAACTTTACTTCATGAAAGGTGTTTATAGACATCCAGAATTTTTAAAACACAGTGTATCAATATTTTTTTTCATTGTGTGACAGAGCTCAGAACTAGGAAAAATGAAAAATAAGGAAAGAAAATTGACCAGAGTTTGTGTTGTTTGGGGTTGTTTTAATAAATAATTTAATTGTATTGCTTATGATGTATTCTGGGCAATGATGTAAACCCCTTTCTGATAAGAGTGGCACTGTTCAGCAGCGAAAGTGGGCCCCACAGCAGGGAATTTAACTCAGAGGCAGCCAAAACTCTAATCCATTGTGACCATTAATCCTGTAGGGTACAGTTATAGATTGAGTCATCTAATGGATAAATTCGCCTTCTAAATTCCAGTGAATTAAATCCCATACATGCTCGTTAAGCATTTGAGGGTCAGATTCACACAACTAACTCCCAGCCTTGATGGGAATTTTCTGATTAATATGGTTACAGGAAATGTTGGTTGATGTACGTGGACTGTGTTGTGGCCGTGCTCTGTTCAAAGGCGGTATTTCAGGTAAAAAACGAGAACGAAAATACCTAGACTAACAAACAGGTCAGCAGTCAGGATGCCTTGCAAATTAATAAAAGAGATCCATGTCCTTGTCTCTGCAAGGTCTCATTCAGGACACACTGGTGATTCCGGATTATCGAGTCACCTTTTACTTCATCACCTGCCTGTTCATCATAGATCCCTTTCCTGTGAAAATTTCAAGCGGTCTTGAGTTCATGCTGCAAACAGCCCAACATCTCACATGAAACAAATGCTATTTCCACCTTATCTATGCTAGCAGTGCAAAATCAAAACAATTACCATTCTTTAGTTCATCCCTCACCAGAGGAGAATCACTGTAAAAAGGCATTCACATCTCTGCATCCATTAACCTTGAGGACTTAACATGAGAAAAACACCTTGCTCAGGTAGGGCCTCTGTGGCTCACAGCCTTCCTACAGGCTCACTGAAGGTTGTTACTCGTGACAGGTACAACCTGAAATTCTTCAGTTTTCCAGCAGCACTCACTGAACCAGGAAATACACAGCATTAAGAAGAAAATAAATAATGAAATTAAGCTTAACAGGGTTGCTGGCCCATTTTCAGCTCCCCCATTCTAAAACTTGCAAGTATCACCATTAGGCCCATTGCCAAGTCTATTTCCCTGGTGAATTCAGGCTTATGCACCACTTGAGAGGAGTCTGTTAATGACTACAAAGATCCACAGCTGTTTACAGTTTAGACTCAGTGGTGGACCAGCCAATAAGCTTGATCCAACAATGAAGTTGTTGGACTCTCACAGCAAGAAGAGACATTGTGTCAACTATTTGCTTGCTCATGGTGTGAATGACTACCAGGACAACTTAGCGGGGCAATACAGAACAGGGAAAGGAGTAGGTATGGATTGGAGAGAAGCTGTGCAGGGCCCTGAAAATGAAACAAGAAATGTATAAAGGAACCAGGCTTAAGTAGCTTGCAAAAGCATAAATGAAGCAACAACAGATCAGGGAAGTTCTTTTCCACACATCCTAAAAGGGACACAATCTATTCAGAAAAATATTTCAAAATCAGATCTATATTCACTCATAGATGCCTCCTGTGAAATCATGTGCTATAATCTTGTTCTTTTTTTTTTAGTTGCTTGCCATGGAGTTTTTTCTTGTGGAAAGTTTGGAGGGGGGTTGTGAATGAATAAATGAGAGAAAAAACTTTTCACAGTAGGGTCTGGTCTTAAGGAAGATGATACTAAAAGACAGACAGATCACCCAAAACCTGTAAAAGACTGGTGGAAAGTATAAGAAAGATTTATATTAGGCTTCACATTTTCAGACATGGAAAGGAATGTAATATTTAAGAAAAAAAAAGTAAGAAGGTGTTTGAAGTAAAAAGAGGGAAACAGATAGAAATAGCAAAAACAATCCTGAACAATCCTTCAACAACATATAAAAATAATATGGCTTGAGAGCATCTCTTCTAGCCATGCTCTGTTTACAAGTCCAAACTCTTTGCAGACTAGGAATGGAAGTAATAATCTACTTTAAAAACAAACAAACAAAAAAAACATTTATCAAGGAAGAATTCCTAGATGCCAGGACCAACAGCTCTAAAAATAAGGTTTCAAATATTAAAAATTGTTTATTTTAGAAAATTTGCCAAAGAGGCACCTTTGTTTATGCCGGATTTTAAAGCATGACCTGGCAATGTGCACTGGTCCAAGTTAATTTCCCTTAGAAACAATGCACTTCTCATTAAGGCATCATTTTCAATCCTTTCAGTTAAGATAGTTCCCAGAACTTCCACAACTGGTGCCAAGGGGTTGTTACAAACTTATAGAAAGCATTAAGGTCATGTCTGTGTGGGTGAGCAGCTGATCAAGTAATTTATTGATTGACTAGATAGTTAAGTACAAAAATACAAAGGGAAGGATGAAAATATTTCTGGTAAGGTGAAACCCTCCATATTTACTGAATAGGTTACCCACAACAGGAAATGCTTCCTTGATTGCTTGATTGCAAAGTCAGGCAGGTTCTTGGCCTCACTGACTTCACTGGAGTGATGACAATTTACCAACGGAAGATCTGTGCCCCCCAGATAGTTTCTTAATGCAATTACAAGCTCTTAAATTTATAAAAAGCAGGACATAGGAAGTACAAACATGAAATATCTTTTATTCACTCACTTTTCTTACATATAGGATTTTCTAATATACACAGCTTCAGAAAGCAGGAAGAAAAAGCAGTAGAAATACATAAACTCATGATATTCTGTTTCAAACTGAACTCTCATTTTTGACTCATGTGAAGTACACCTATAGTATAAAAAGGGCAGCAGAATAGCTACTGAAAACCAACCTCCTTCAAGAGCGCAGCTATGCTGCAGTTTTCCTTGACTTGCTGCCTGCCTGAGGCTTTAGGCACTCAAGACTTGTAGGCCAATTTTAGACTGCCCACCCTCAGCTTTAAAAGTATCCTTTTCATGTAAGGAAGTTAAAACTGAATGCCCAGTCTCCACTGTGTGCCTATGAACCGCCCTCTGAAAATGTACCACTCTACCATGTGCCACTGATGCTAAAAGGAACCATCACCAGAAAGGGATTTCTGTGATCATACGGATTTTTCCAAATTCAAGATCACATCAGTGAGTGAAGGAATATCCTCGTGTCGTACCTGCTTGGATATTTTCTGGAGTGACTGCAGTCTAAATATTGGCAGACAATGAGAATACCATACTGTGTCATATAACACTGTTTGCCATGATTGTCCAAGGTAATTGTTATTCAGCAGTTGGAGGTCATAAAACAAAAGGCAAAAATCTGTACCATAAATGTATCATAATGGGGACCCCAGGCCTCATGGACCAAAATATTGCATGACTACACAGTTTCTGCCTGTTCACACACCCTCATTTTATATTCCATTTCTTCAACGGTTCAGAAAATTCTTTCAGTATCAAGTAAGTCAGATCAAAGTAAATGTATAATATGCATGAACAGGTCCACTTTGTATAATATTAACAATGTGATTTCTGTCAGAAGAATGAAATTAGTAATGTAAAAAAATTAAAAAGAGATTAAAAGCAACAATGCAGCAAGCAAAGCAAAAGATGTCTGTATTTGGGTGGAAGGTTATTGTAATGTACAAGATTTTTTGTCATCCCACTCAGCCCTCTCTATAACCTATTGCTACAATAGTATCTTGGATTGATGCTTAAGGGACGAAGCCTTTGGTCCCCATTGCAAAGTATTTTTATTTCTCATCCATTTAAGATGTCAATTTATACTCCCTCCAAAAAAAAGAAACTGCTTCTCTTGTAAACTCTTATCTCAGACTTGGTTGAAGTAAAGCCTGAATAACACACTTTACACTTACACCCTTTCCTCCTACTCATTTTTACCTGTACATATTATAGTAGAAGCAGCTACTGTAGCAAGTGCATGCCACTGTGTCAGGTGAGATATCATATGATCTAACAAAACCTGCCAACAAAATAAATGTGCCATGATTCATCAATTTGATAGAGAAATACTGGTTTTCTATTTTATTTTATTAAAAAATATAAAAGTACTTCCCCATGGCTAAGATCTCATTCTACAGTATATAGGAGTTTGCTGCTATCTGCAGGTAAAATAATCTATTACTGAGTTAAAACCTGAAAAGGGAGCCAAGCTTCTTGTTTTAATTGCAGCTTCACACAATTCCATGTAAAAATCCCAGATCTAGGCAGGATGAATGCAAATACGGATCCCTCACATGGGGCTAGGAAGAATGTTTTCTTTCTAATATGACAAGCTACATGCACGCTGCTCTTAGGATGTTTTGCTGACAAGATCTGCTGGTAACCATGGGCAGTGTCAAGGTTTCATGCAGCCATCCACAATGACTCTGGCACTCTCAAGTTCTTGGAGAAGCAAAGAATTCTTAGTATGTAAGACTATTCTTCTGATTCTCAGCCTTCAGATGTCCTCTGAGCTGCCAAGTGGATGGGACACACAGCTGGTTCCACAAATGCCAAAGTTTTCTGGGAGGTTGTAGACTATATCAAGAAAGGCAGTTCGAAAGGATTATAGACAAATTGTGATTTGTCCCTCTGTTCAACATGACAGGCATAGAGAGCCAGATGTTATACAGATCATCCCTAATAATCCTCCCCTCCACTCAATTCACTACATGGCATGATACTGTTTTCTTAGTTTGCTTTCTTTATTTATTATTATTATTTTAGTTTTTTTTTTAGTCCTCAATTCATTCTACAAGCATGGAATAAACTGAAACACATTGAACACTCTGAAGGACAATTGTTACTGAATTTTCCTCACTTTAAAAGTGAGAAGCAGACAAAAAATTCTGCATGTGCTTTACACAGCTTAATATGTGAGAATACTAACCCCAAAGTATAAAATATGTTGCAAATAATTTCTAGATTTATAGTTATCCTGCTACAGCAGTTTAGCTGTTACAAAAAGTGTCCTAAAAATATTAGTTTAAATTCCTTGGGAATACTATTTGTGACACGCTTTGTCTTGAGCCTGAAATGTATTGCTTGAGATTTGTTCCAAATACTGCAAGACAGTTTTGACTACTCTGTGGATAGAAAGATGGACAATGATAGAAGTCGTTAAACAACACCTAATCAGTCGAGATCATATTGGAGGAGTCATTACAGGAAATATTGACTACAGGAAATTACATGCCCCACATTATCTCATCAAGGCTTTGATAGTCATCTTGCAGTTTTGCACTGCAGTGCTATAGTACAGCTCTCTAGCTTGCTATCAAACACACATCTCCAAGGCTCTGATCAAACATTAAAGAGTCACTGGTGTTAAACTTTTCCTACCCACCATTTTTTTTTTTTAATGTGACCTCAATTTACGAAAAGCTGACATAACTTTTGGGTTGTTTTCAAAGAGTTTCAATATGAGCTGATTTCAGCTTGTGGGTAAGAGATGGGCGCCAGAGTCACTTAGCGCAAAGAGAATACATAACATATGAGAAAGAAAATTACAAAATATCCATCACCAAAGTTTCTCCTTTTAACCTTTAAGTGTAGTCAAAACCTAATGACTTACTAATTATCAGGATGTTAATGATGCCTCTAAGCAGAGGTTGTACTACAGGGCACAGTGTCCATGAACCTCTAGGATCTGGGGTTACCTCGTGACTTCAGCCTGCAGTGAATTCTCCTCTTCTCCAATTCTGCTTCTAAGAAAGCTTTCAACCCACCACCCCCCTCCCCATTGTTGCTACCAACAGTGAAGGAAACAATTTTGAACTCTGGCGTAGGCTGGGCTCCAGATGGCTGCCAGCTTTTTAAGCGCCGAGTTGACTAACCTTGCTCAAAGCAGGTCTATAAAATACAGTGCTTCAAATATCAGTGTCTGCTGGGATTGCATCTATATATGTGGAGTCCCACCGTTCCCATCACTACTGTAGTTGAATGAGTGAATCTGGAGCAAGAAGGATAAAATTGAGGAAAATGCATGAGACCTCTCCCTCTCTGATGTTGAATCAGCCCATTAAACAGCAGGGAGCAGCTGAGCATAGATTTTTCTTGAGCTTGCTGACCACTAAAAGCAAATTAATATAACCCAGGCTGAGATTGAGGCTGGGAAAGACCAAGAGGTTGACTTCCATGTGGAGATGAAAAAGATTGTCCTGAATTCAGCCCAGGTCAAAGAAGTAGCTCAGGAATGAGTAAAGTTATTTCTCATCAGAGCTGTTTTGTGAGAACAAAAATCATGTGTAATGACTAAAATTCAATTACTTGATTATGATATTTATAATTGTTCTTACGGATTGACAACAATAAAAGCATCAGCCAAACCATCCTGGAATGGAGTTACTCACTTTCTGAGAATAAAGTTTATGGGGTCAGTTTGATACTGTTTCCCTGGAGCCTGACAGTCTGACCTCAGCCACAAATAAAGTCTTTTCAAATGTAATGAAATAGCACTGGGATATGTAATATCTGATGTAAAGAGGAAAAGCACCATCCTCATTGCTAGCCACAGGAAAGCCTGTTTTCTTTGGTTCTTGGCCCATATGAGAGTTGGTGCATGAAATATAAATTGCTGCTCAACATATAAGCTTGGGAGAACCAATTAATACTGCCTTCTCAACATGGGCTTGGAGATTATTTCAATTAAATCCTTTGTATGAAAGCAGTTGCTGCACACTGGTTTTCTTGGCATTTCTGAAAGGCTGTCCTTAGTGGGTAGCTGAAGTTCTGCAGTGCATTCATCTCTCCCTTTGATTACTACGACCTCACTTCTCCTTTTCCCTCCCTGATATCTGTGTCACCCTCCTGTAGGCTATCCAAGCACTGCTGCCAAATAAATGGCCTGCACCCTCTCTCACTGCAGCTCACTGTTCTGATCAGCTCTCTTGGTCAGAGCCCAGAGATCCATCATCTTACTTCATATTTTTGTTCTGTTCCTACAGCCTCATCTCTTCCATCTTCGGCCAAAATAATGCATTTTGTTTCTGTCAACTTTCTGAATGATAGCTGACTGCTGTTCCAGCAAGAAGAGGCAAATTTTGTAAGTTAAAAAGTGGAATAAAACAGGAGCCATTCAAGAGGCCACAGGACTGGAACTACTTTCTCCATATTTCTGCAAGGCTTTCTAAAGTCATGCTGCTTCAACCAGCTCCTCAAGACAACAAGGAAAACAAGAATCTTATACTCTGCCAACACCAGAAAATCTTGAACCCAGATTAAAGGACACTTTATTCTTAACTTTCTCTAAAAGCTTATCACTTCTGCAAAGTCCACAGAAGTCACCTTCATTGTGATTTCCCTTACATCTACTATTTAGTTAGATTTGTACTGAGGAAAATAAATTATGTTCCTGTCAGGATGTGATCCTTGCTCTTAGCAACTTGTTGTCCTGCTGACTTACCTATAACCTTGGAAACTGCTGATCAGCCCAAGCCCAAGCTCCAGGTCTCCAGCAGTGCTATAGGGATAATAACTGTGTTTGCCAATCCCACAGGAACTGTGTGAGGAGGAATTCATTCCTCACTGTGTGGTATTAAGACTCTGAAAAGGCAGTAGGGAGGAAGCTTTCAGGGCCTGTGGAAATATTGCAGAGAAAATAAATCCCTTCCTTACCATGTGTTGCTGCAGACAAAGTCTAACTATGGTAGGCACCCTCAGATGAAAGAAGTTGGGATGCATCTCACCATTCTAGAACTGAGGTGGTTCTGTATTTAGAGGAAGGAATTAGATATTTCCCATGTGCAATTTATTTGGTCTGTTTTATGTATCCATATCATACTTTATTCCTCTCCGTACACAACTCAGGGAATCTGTTGGCTTGCAAGTCTGGGAGATAGTGAAGAGATTTAATGACTGGTATTTGACCCTTTGGAATAAGTGGGATGAGAAAGTACAAAGACTATATTTCACCTATATATTTTGAAAATATATAAAGAATTTCAAGGCAACAAATATTTTAAATTGTTCACTTTTTAAGAAGGATTTTTAAGATCCTCCTCCTATTAAATGACTTGGATCTTCCTTTTATCTATTGATGTGTCACGAATACTAACTCTGTTCAGTAGTTGCTTACCAGCATACAAGTGTGTCTTACAACAATTATGCAAGACAAACAAACTTTCTTTTATAATTCCTCAGTGCGTTCTAGTATAGTATGGACAGCAATTACCTTGTTCTTTGAAAGTGAAATTAAGAACAAAGTGTCTTTCAAGGTTTTATCTTAACTAAAATTTCAATATTTATATATAGATTACTTCATGGAAATCATTAATAATGTGCTAGGCATTATTGTGTAGTGAATGTGACACCTTTGAGACACAGCAAGATGATGAATTTCTCTGCATTACTTAGATGGATGTTGGAAAATATGATTCCTTTTCAGAGCCCTCAAATCAAGCCTAGACAAATAAAAAAGGCATTTCTGGGAAAAAGTTTCCTCCAATTTACAGCCCAGTAAATCCTTGGTGCATGGTTCTAAACTTCATCAGTATGTGTTCCTAAGCATCTGCTGGTGAGATGGATCTAGATTTCTTGAGGGCTCATTCAGACTGTCCACCAGACAATTTTGAGCCTGAAGTTGGAATGATTGGACTTTGACTGTTCAAATTGAGCTACACAGGGGTTTGTAGGTCTCAAAATTTAGTATTTGGTTTTGAATGCTTGTCTCTTGAACTGCTTTTCATTGTAAGAGTATCTTCATTCTTTTGAATATACAGAAGAGAGTTTTGGGAAGCTGTTTTTCCAGTGTTTCTTGAGCCTCCTCTGCAAGACAAAGAAGAAATCACCATGAAATTAGGGACCTCCATACAATCTTTTTGACGGTACTTGTGCACATCCACTCTGCAGAGTTGTAAGTGAACATAAAAGCCTCAAGACAAGCAAATTCTAACTCTTTGCCTTGATTTTTCTTTATTTACCTCACCAGTCTATTTTTCTCTTAAACCACATGAGAACAAGTGGAACCACTGAAGATGTGAGCTTGGTGAGATATAGATATTGTGCCTTAAACAAAGATAATACTAATGAATTCGCATTCAACCTTTTCAGCCCAGTGATAGAAAAAGATTTTCAGTCACTTTAACTTGAGCTACATTTGCACTCAGGGTCACATAAAGAAAAGAACAACACATTCATCTTTATCCTTCTTGAGTTGTGGAACCACTCAGATAATCTATAGTCAGTTGCAAAGTGAAATTAAATACCTTAAAATGCCATCTATCTGATCCCC
Source organism: Empidonax traillii (assembly GCF_003031625.1). Taxonomy (NCBI): domain Eukaryota; kingdom Metazoa; phylum Chordata; class Aves; order Passeriformes; family Tyrannidae; genus Empidonax; species Empidonax traillii. The sequence goes on along the minus strand of NW_020955300.1, from coordinate 652,224 downwards.
AATTAAAACATAATCTTTTTAAAGCTGTCAATAGCTGCTGACCAGAATCAATAAGGGGAAGATTATGACTGGCACTTCTCCAGTGATCTTCAGGCAGAAAGAAAATACACTGCTGTTGTAAGGTCAGGAGGAAAAGGGGAAAACTGGACCCCAAGCAGAACTACACCATAGACAAGTGGAATTTGAGATCCTATGCAGTGATCCGGCTGGACAGTTTTGGGGTTTACTCGGGGAAGGGAGAGGGACATATTTTTATTTCTTTTAACTAGGAAGGGAAGGAATATGATACAGGAGAAGGTTTTAAAGAAATAACACTGGAGTCTTAAAATTATGAATCTTTAGAAAAGTATTTGTAAAAGAAGTTTTACTTTGATCCTTCTATATATGTACACTGAAGTTCCAGATTCAGCCAGTGTCTTAAGAATTTGAGGCATACTGCTTTTCATTTACATTTAAGGAATATAAGCTTACATTTATCTAAGTAGATCCTGGATATTCCTCATCATTGCTACAGGAGTTAAAGTTTTAACTATCTAAATCTAGTGTTTGACATCAGCGACGTGAATGATCCCTAGTACAGCATGTAAGCTTAGGGTAAGAGGCCTAAACTACTTCTTTTCCTCCTGACCTACATTAGGATTGCTTTTATTTCTAGGCCAGAATGAAAAGTTCAGCATAAAAAACTGTTTCCTGGTGTGCAGAGGGCTTAGTAGCCTTTCTACCCACAAGCTGTTGCTTTTCTCCAGCCTTCCACAGTACAGACTGTGGCACAAATGCTCCAACCTGCCTGTGAAGTTGGAGCAGTCAGAGCAATACATTTATTGTAGTGACAAAAAAAATCACCCAAGCACTACCTCTAAAGAAAATTCTTTCAACACAACCCATAACTGGTGTTAAGTTGACCAACAGTCCTTATAACTGCATGCTGAAGAGTGGCTCATATATGGGAATTTTCCTTCTCCTGCTGCAAAAGCCATGAAGTAAGCTCTAGATCCAAAAAGACAGGCTACTGCAATAATCCAAACTCACCTAGACCTTAGGAATGGTGATCTCAAGTACTTGCCCTGACAGAGTGTCTGTGAAACACTAAATCATTTCATCTCTCTGCATCACTTCCCATTTGCAGAAAAGTGGGTGACAAATCTTCCATGCCTCTGCTGCTCTGTGGAGAAGCATGAGAATCATTCAAATTGTGGATTTGATAAGCACCTAAAATCAACAGAAGCAAATCTGGGGTCTCAAATTGCTTAAGTGAGAAAACACATAAGGGATTGTAGCACTGATGTAATATGCTGAAACAGCACTTTTAGGTGCTGCTTGCATTTAAGTAGGTTGATGAACGACCTATCTGACTTTTCTCACTTTTATCTATCATTTAAATATAAGCTTTAACATAGCTTGTCTTCTTATAAAACTTTGTATATTTTGCAAGTAATTTGTGTAAGAAGATCCCTTTGCAAATAAAACAGCCCATTCTAAAGTTACTTTCTCCAAAAGCCTTGCAAAGTGCAATATGTTGTTGCATTTTCCTGACCACAGGGAAACAAACACAGAAGCAGTTGTGACATCTCAAAACACGTCAGCATAAAATTTCTGAAATCAGTCTGGCCCTGCTCTTTTTATAGGACTGATTTGGATCCCTTCAGATTTGCACATTCACCTACAGATTTCTTTGATATTGGTCAGTTTTGTAACCTATTGGATGGGATTATGACAGCACTGTTTTGTTCAGAGCGCTTTCTGTCTCATTAGAATAGATCTTTCTCACTTTTATTGACTGAGCAGATGCAATGACAAGAAGCAAAATAATATTCCAAAATGGTTCAAAATTTGTCTTATGACTTCTAGAAAATTGACATTCATACAAGAAGGGTAGAAAGATCCAAACCAGACCCAACAGAGGTCTATTGAAGAGAAAAATCAGGCCTAGAAAAAGCAAGGAAGTTGCTTCCAGATTATTTTCAAAGTCCAAATTTAACCAGCCAGGTTTGGAAATGTTAGCATTTGCAAAATGGAAATTCTTGTCCTGTGTTTGAACAAGGGGCATCACTATGTGTTTCAAACAGTATTTTAATGGTTCTTCAATACCTTATTAATTGCAACAACCAACCACAAAGAAATCAAAGAAATTAAAGTAAAAAATAAGCCAGCTGTAAACAGCTGCAACCTCTTGTTCTCCTTAATCATTTAATTCCATACACCTATATTGAAATTTCACACTACGCCTTAGCAGGGCATTGTCACAGCAAAACACTAGAATGCTGATATTGTGCTAGGTCAAGAGTTAAGTAAGTTCATTCCACCCCTGCTATTTTGTGTTTTAAAGCAGTCCTTACTCTAGGCAGACTCTCTCTGTTATTATTACTTCTTGAATGATAAGAGCTGGGATTGACCTTCAAAAGAGATTTAAATGGCCTTATCCGAAAAACAGTCTGCGAACATCTATAAACTAATGTGCCGCCTTTACACCTCCTTTCTCAGAGAGGAGGTGTAAAGGCAGCACATCAAAGTCAGCAAGGAACTTACAATAATGGATTTCAAAGTCAAAAATCTAATGCAAATCTAAGTATTTGCTTATAGACTCTTTGAAGTCTTGACAGATTAAGTTTAGAAGTATTTTCATAGATGGTATCTACATAATCTAATAGAGATGATTTCAGGAACTGAGTAGATGTTTCCAGTAGATGTTTCGATTATGGAACATCATTTTTCAATAACATTAATAAAGAATACATTTTTGTTTAATTTCTTTTAAGTTTATAGCACAATACTGAGTGGTTATAAATGATATTCTGCATCTGTGGAAAGGTTTTTATCTCAAGAGAAGAAACTGACAGATGCACAGGATAAAAGAGTCCCATCTCTGCTATGCTTATATAATATAATTGACTTTGTTAAAGGACATTTAGGTGTTGTTTGATTTACACCCTATGTCAGCTTAATGCATCAACCACGTAAGGTTCCACTTGTTTAAATATTTCATTTTAAAAGGTGCAGTAAGCTCATAACTTCACCAACATCCACTCTTCCCTGACTAAAATGGATTCCCCAGTTTAATCTATTACACTAGAAGTAAATGAAGACTTCACCCTTTCCCTTGACAGAGAAACTGAGACTGTCATATTACTTATTGCCATTAAAGTTGAAGAAGGTGATAGTAAAAGTGTGACAGTAATAATATGGTATTTTTCCTTTATAAAAAGAAAAAAAAAGTGTAAAAAAACTTCGAAACATAAAAATGCAAAAAAGAGGAAAACAAGTCTTTAACATTATTTTTGATATTAGAATTTTTCTTTTAAGTTAAAAAAAAAAAAAAGAAAGAGAGAAAAGAAAAGGAAAAAAAAAAGGGTTTAGGGGTTTTTTTCCAGGTTCTGTTTGATTTATATTTATTTGCTGACATATTATCAGAGCAATATTTTTTAAATTAGATACACTTCCAGCTGTTGGAATTACTTAAAGTGTGTTTGTAGACTCTGTACCAGAAAAGTTTTCCTGGTTGTAGCATGCCAAAAAAAAAAGCTCCTAAGGTGTGCACAGTTAAATATCCAGACAGAAGGGCGTTTTTGCTTGTATATCTTTATGTTGTTGGAGCTTTTGCTAGCAATATTACAAATGAATAAATAAATAAATAACAATCTCTACCAGCTTAACTTACCAAGAAATCACCTGGCATAAGCTGAATTTGTTTGTTCATTTTCTTACTGAGATTTTAGAAGGCTTCCACGCCCTCACAAACAAATGAAAATATCTACTATAAATTATAAATTGTCCCTAAGTAAGATAAGGCATTTTAAAACAAACTTCGCAACTCCAACTCTCAAATATTTTTAGAAAGAGACAGTATGCAACCTCACCTTTTGGAACATGGGTAAACTGAGAGTCTGAGCCCATGTGTGATGCATGAAGTAACATAGTCCACAGAAAAGAACAAGGCAACCTAGAGATCCCACCTTCTCTCTTGGTAGAATTTTCTTCAATCCACAGATGGGTAAAACTATACAAGACACAGTTCTCTGCAAATTCATCTGCTCAGTCTCTTGAATGTAAGCTCTCAGACAACAGTGATGGTGCCTTTCTTTGAACTTTACATGGACTTTTTCTTACATATTCAGGAAAAATGGGGCAGGGAAACAGGATTTAAGTCTTTTGCATGTCTTATAAAGTTACTTAAAGCAACTTTAAGTCACTTTCAGACTTGAAGGTTTGAAAGTATAAAGTGCTAAATATTATCAGATGTGGGCTTGAAGAGAAACATCAGTTATAAATTATATATATCCACAGAGCTTGAGTGTTTCCTATAACGAAATATACAGAGCAAGATTTTAGAACTGATGTTAAAATCTGATGTGTTTTTCAGACAATCTTGGGGATTAAACTACCTAAACAAGCAGACAAACTACTTTGCCTTCCCAAATTGCAAAATTATCTTGATTAATCTCTGGCCACAAGGACAGAATTATGCTGCTTGCCCCTTTGAGTCCAAAACAGAATACATATGAATATACTTTCCCTCTTTCTTCCCCAGTAGGTGTTTACAAGACAGCAGCAGATTGAAACAGAGATCTAGGATTTTCACCTTTCACAGCCTAGATGACTGGAATAAACTATTTCATATCTCCCTTCTCTAGTTTTCTGTCTTTAAAATGGAAATGACAACACCAGGTTCTGCAGCTCTGCATTGCACAGATGTTTGTCCATATAAGCTGGCATTATTTTATTTTCTTTCTTGGTACCATGGTTCTTTTTTCCCTTGGCACTGATCTCCAGCTATTTGATGATTCCTGTGTCAGGTTACATGCATACCAGCCTGCAGAGAGTGCACTAGCGAGGCTGTGCTTTCTTCCAGATAGCTCACAGGTATGCAAAAGTTCACAGCAACCTCCATGTCTCCCTGAGGATCAAGTGAAACTTCAGGGTTAGACCAGTGCCCTAAGCAGAGTCACATTCACCCTTACTGTGGGGATGAAGGATTTAAGACACCACATCATGTTTGGTACCGTTGCCCTAGAGTGCTTGTTTATCTTTAATGAATTCATCCTTTTGAGCTATTTTTGGGGGGGAAAGAACCTTTCTTCTTCATGCTTGTGTTTGTTTTACTTTTGAGGTGTGATCAAAGTAAGTCCTGGCCGTGTAATCATTTAATGCATTTTGGCTGCAGTTTCAGCCTTCTTTGAAATCTATCCCTTTTCTCTTGCCTGTGACAGCCAAACTTTACCTCCAGGTAGTAAAGGAGGCTTACAAACTCTTTTATATCTCACATCTGCTTTCAGCCCATTAATCACCCCGATTGTAGACAGTTTCTTCCCTCTCCTATAGAGTGTGACTTTGTCTAGACTAGGAATTAAAGAGTGAATTTTAACCTGGTCCAGCTAACATGTTTAAATGTGGACCAGGCTGTGTATCCTTTAACTCCTGCCCAGCCAGGCAAGTTAAACACTTACAAAGAAATTATGCCTCAACATGACAAGTTTAACACATGCCAAAATATGATCTTCCCTGTTTAAATTACAGGTAAAATCTTGGCCCTTACAAAGTCAACATAAGCTTGCTATTGATTTCAAATTACCCAGAGTTTCCCAAGTAACTTTAAGAATACATTAAACAGAACTACTTGAGTAAGAGCAACTACTTACTATGACTGAGGCAGGAGCTAAGAATTCCATATCTTTAGGGACCCAACTGCTTTTGCCATTGTGGCCCAGTTGCACAAGGATACTGAACCAGAGCTTCTATCTGCAGAAGTTCTAAAGTAAAAAAATAATCAGCCTGTCAAGTATCATTTTACAAATAGTAGTCAATTTACCTTTTCAGATTCATTGCAGAAGGTCTATCAGTTCTACTGTTTTTACAGTCCTGGCTGCTTATTTCCACTTTCTCCAGATTTCCTTTCAGCTGGGAATAAAGTTTCCTTGTCCATCGTGAGAAGTCCTGCTGTCAGCAGTTTCTCCCCACCCTCCAGTGTCCATTTTCATGTCCCAACCTGGCACTCACTCAGCTGAACCAGTGATTTGTATTGCTATGTTCTCACTTGGGGTTCTGAAACCTTTAGCAAAGGAAAGCTGATTTGGGGGAAGGCTTTTTGTGGTTTTTAAATCAATTAGTTCTCGGGTGCACAAAGCAGAGTTAACACTGTTCATTTGTTCACCAGACTGAAGAAATTTGACAGAGAGATAGAAAAACTTAACAGTGAATGAAGGACCAAACAAAAAGGAAGAAAACTGTGATGGAGGAGAGAGACAGGTTTTTGTATATGGTGACCTTTTCAGCAGGAGCACACAACGCCCTTGAATCAGATTCACACGTAGACACAGACAGTAAGTTAGTATGGATTTGAGTCTGAATTTTTAAAAGCGAGTTAGAGATGATGGAGAACTGCCTCCTGCCAGACTTTATCTCATAATAGAGAAAAGGTCAGCTTTGCCTCTGTTCTCTGATTTTGGAAGAAAGCATTTTGGTTTAAAGTATCCAATTGATTAATAGGCTTTGTATAAATGATTAATAAGCCATCAAAGTCTTTAATATCATTTTAACTTGGGTTTTGTTTACTCTCTATTTGCCATCTAAAAAATGTTTATGCAACATTATGAGGCAATGCATATTTATCAAAGACTGCAGGTTAATGGAGGATGATCGGGAAAGCAGAGAGAAAACATGATTTGCCTATTAAGTTGAATTAGGAGAATTTGGAGGCAAAATGCATGGTAATTGTTACTCAGTGTCTGCCAAAACTTAAATCATCATCTTATATCAATGCAGTGTCTCCACTCCCAAACTACATTGCAAGCTATGAGAGAATCATTTCACATTACCTTCAAAACTCATCTACCTCTTGAGTGGTACAATAACTATGCAGCAGCCACACACAATATTTTTGGCTATTAAAATGAATGCAAACACAGAGTAAAACAGACTGAACAATGTAAGGCAGAATACTGCTAGCCAGCTGGAACACTGTGTACTGGTATTTTTTTTTAAATTACACTATTTATAATGCCCCACAAATGGACAAGCTACAAACACAGGGGACATAATGGGAGTCAGTACAAGAAAGCCATATTGCAGGCTCACAGTGTACTCCCCTGTCTTGCACTTCACATTTTCTACCTTGTCTTACACGAGCTGTGGCACAGCTGGGCACAGATATACCAGCAGCAACCAGAAATAGGTTATAAGGATGGTATTCCTTGCCGAGTGGGGCTGCACTCTTTTTTTTCTTTTTTTTCTCCTTTTTTTTTTTTTTATTTTGCACATATAATGAATTTCACAGAACGTAATATCTGCTCTCCAGATAACAGGTCTGCACTGAAGAAAGTAATAATAAAACTATGTTAATGTGACCTTGAAGTTACAAAGCTATACTCTAAAGCATATCAGACTTCCAAGCAGTGTCCATCATTTTATGAATTCACCTTGATAATAAATTAATGAAATTATAGTCTTTTCATATAAGACTGATCCGCAATGCCAACACAGACAATATGCATACCTATTTGATTACCTCTCGCTATTAAGACGTATCTCAGAAGGAACTTTTCTACAGTTTACATATACCTGTCAAATCATCATGGTCTAACAGCCCCAGAAATCCACAGATCAATCTCTGAGATTAGGCTAAAGCTTCATAGTTTCTTGACCCTGAACTTTGGCACAAGCCTGCCCTCTCCTGCTCTGTTCCCTCTCACCCATCCAGAACATATGCATCAAATTAACAAGGAATGGAACTTTTCATTAGTTTCATTCACTTCTGTGGCTTAGCAAATTTTATGTATGTTGCTGGACTGGGAGGATCAAGTTTTAACGTATTCTGCATTCTCAGTCTATATGAAAGCATAATTGTTCTATTCATTTACATGGAAGTAAGACTGCAAGTAGTATAAGCACTTGGAAGATTTTGAGGGAGTGTTTGTTTATACTTACCTCAGTACAGGACAAATCAGTCCCTAAAGTTTTGCTTTTAAAGCATATAATCTTTGTGCATGTTTAACCATCATGACCAGTGGTCAAGATGGGAACTTTCAGCTCGTGTGCTCCCATATGAAGGCCATAATCCAATTTGAGATTAAAGGACACAAAGTACTGTTCATGAAAAGAAAGTCTGTCGAGCTGAGTGCATAATTTACCTTTACATTAATATAAGTGGGAAGCAAGTATTTTGTGTGTGTTAGATTATGTTCTGGAACTTACAGGGTAATGGCAGCAAAAAAAATTGATGTTAATGTAGTCAAAGGACCTGATGAGAGTCATCACTTCAGCTATAGTCCTTTGTTTACAGCCTGGAAATGAAGACTGCAGAGAGAGATGGGAGATTTCAATGTCAAGTGGAATTACTTCGTATTTATTATGGAGTAGAAGAGCTCAGAATCTCACAGAATCACAGAATACACCAAGCTCGAAGGGACCCACAAGGATCCATGATGCCAACTCCTGGCCCTACACAGGACCATCCTCAAGAGTCATACCATAAGCCCGAGAGAATAATCCAAACACATATTAAACTCTGTCAGGCTTGGTGCTGTCACCATTTCCCTGGGGAGCCTGTTCCAGTGCCCAACCACCCTCTGGGTGAAGAACCTTCTCCTAATGTCCAACCTAAAGCTCCCCTGATACAACTTCAGGCCATTCCCTTGGCTTCTGTCACTGGTCACAGCAGAGAAAAGATCAGTGCCTGCCCCGCCTCTTCCCCTCACAAGGAAGTTATAACTGCAACGTGGTCTCCCCTCAGTCTCCTCTTCTTCAGCCTGAACAGACCAAGTGACCTCAGCTGCTCCCCACCCGGCTTCCCCTCAAGGCACTTCACCATCTTCGCTGCCCTCCTTTGGGCTCCTTTAAGCTCCAAAGAGCTTAATATCTTTCTTTTATTGTGGTGCCCAAAACTGCTACAATATTCAAGGTGAGGCTGCACCAGTGCAGAGCAGAGTGGAACAGTCCCCTCCCTTGACTGGCTGGTTGTGCTTTGCCTGATGCCCCCCAGGTCTTGCCCCACTGAACCTTTTTGTGAAACAAGTTCGGGGAAAACAACAGAGGAGGATAATGCAATATATTCAAACTGAACCAAAGTTTTTCTCTTGTAGGACACAGATTAATGTATCATCAATTCATTTTTTCTTATGAAAAAATGTAGTTTGGCTAAAATCGTACCATTTTATTCTCTGCTTATTTCCACTGAGAGGGTGCTCAGAAATCTTTGTTCCATCAATACAACATCCAAAAGCTCAAGCACTTTAAGAAACCACACAATTGGAACACACTAACAACAAAAATACAGCTTTTTTTATTAGGTTTGACTTACCTTAAGTTTTAAATCAAACTAAAGCAATCAAATTTTTAAAGTCTGATCAGCTGAGAAATAAGGATATTAAATATGATTAAATGTGATTGCATTTGAGTGTAAGGACTGTTCTTCCATTACTGCTTTGATTAAAAAAAAGCAATCTGAGCTGTGAGGTAGAAAAGTTAAATGCAGCAAGAAAAAAAAAAAGAAAAAGGCTTGAAGTTTCTTTCCTTTCTTTTTCAATCCATAGTACTTCTTGTATGGGAAAATAGTATGATTTTAAGGATGTGCTTTTGCAAAGCTGAAAGCACATTGGCAATGTTTCTGTAACATAATATTCCTTCATGCTTTTTAATTATAGGAAATATGAAGATGAAAGAAAGGAAGAGTAAAAAGTTGTTCTTATGGGATGTCTGAGAACAAGAATAGGAAACACATTTTCAAATGAAAAGTGGACTGGAAACCTAAGTTCCTAAGCTGGAATTTAATTGGTGCAATATTGGAGTTTAAGGAGTAATAAAGTTTTTGTCCTCAGGTTATGAGAAGAAAATTACCCATAAAAAGTTTTTGGATTATAATACCTTGGCTGCTTCACCAATCTATCTTTTTCTGGTATTATCATCATTACTACGCTGATAATTTTCTGTGTTTCATACCTTCACCTCCAAGCATTTTGGATGGTGCTGAGAACCTCAGTGAACTTCTCAAATACAAGGCAGAGATCAGCCACTGATCAAAATTAACTTGAACTGCAGAGTCCTTCAGAGCTGTTTTCAGAAAGGCAAAATGTGTCACTCCTTAGAGATGAGATAAATGGTAAAACCAGCACAGATCACTCACTCTCACCTCTTAATTGAAAAGTTGGCTGCTGATCAAGAGCTGGCAGTGACCAGCTCAAGCCATCAGGATGCCAATATATGTTTCGACCTTATTTCTCCACCTCAGAACAGATCAATCACAAATTAATGTTATATTAGTGAAAGCAAGGACTTTTACTGAAGGGTGAAATCTATGAAAAAAAGCATCCAATGAAGTAGTGAAAAACAAGAAAACAGAGAAAACTAACCTAGACTGGCAGCAAAACAGTGTGCTTACTCAGTACTAGTAAGATAATATGGAATCTTAATTGTATCTAAAGCACAATAATAAAAATCACTTTCAAAACATGATAACTGGCATATGAAAGGTTCATGTTTGGTTTGTTTTGTTTTGTTTTTTTAAATACAGCAAAAGTTGCAATCAGTTTTCTGGTTGAAATATCTATTCTAGTTTGCCATTAAGTATTATGCACACAAGACTACTTGATATTGCCAATGCTCCAAACCACTGAATGCAAGAAAAAATTCTCAATAGGACTCCAGTTTTATGATAAAATGGCACATTAGGATGAGCCCAAAGTAGAGAAACTTCTGTTTTTAAGCCTGTTTGAATAGGTAAAAACTGGGAACCGCACAACTGAAGCATTAGCCTCTGCATCTCTCATTCCTTGCTCTTCTCTCATTTTAAAAGTGTTAATTGCAAACACTTAACACGGTATTGTAACAATACAATGTAACTCCTCATCATGGCCCTCAGGTGGGTGTGCATGACTGAATACTCACTGTCTGTGTATTGATCCTTCTCAGCTTGCATGGTGTGCGTGCCTGTACCTTTACACCAGGGATCCAAGCCTTAAAGGGGGGAGATATAAAGAAAATATATTGGTCCAAGGACTAAATTTCAGGCTTGGTGCAAGTAACTCAGAAGTGTTTATGCACTTAAGAATTGGGTTTATATAACTGAAAAGCTTTAGGGCCAGACTTCTAAGATAAACATTTGTGGAGCAGGTAAACCACTCATAGAAGTTGTGTAGTCTCTCCGAATTGGATAGTTGTCTTTTAATTTAGTAGGAAATACAAGGAAGCTGAAGATAACTCCTCTGTACTCATTCACACACGTGCACATACTTCCAGTTCCTGCCTTAAACTGAAAACATATTTAGGTAGGGAAGACAGAAAAAAAGAAACAAAACTCTATTTTACAGACTGGCATAATGAAGGCACTGCCCAATAGGCTCTGGTGATTTATGGCAAGTACCAAAGAGGTTATTGTTCCCACCTGCCTACCATTCTTGCCATGCAAAGTGTCCTTTAGCTATTGCCTCTATTTTATGGAGACTCACACAGGCTGGGAACTATGGTACTTTTGGAGTAGGCACAGTACCCATTCAGCTTTCTCTCCTATGGCATTGGGGACTTCAGTCCCCTCAACAAGTACCACCAGAGCTCATGAGTCACAGCATCAAGACACAAAAAGAAGTTACTGAAGAAACACCTACTGAGCTCATCAGTGCTGAAGTGCAGCAAGACAATCTCTGGCAGAACTAAAAATATGGGTTTTCTAATTCCAAGTCCAGGATCCTATTAAAAATGCAGATTTTCTATTACAAGAATAAGAATGATGTATGATGATACCTCCACAGATTCCGTTATGAAAGCAGCATGAATTTTACACAGGTTTCATTCTCAGAATTAAGCCTAAACCTTTCCAAAATGAAGTTGGGGAAAAAAAAAACCCCAACCACTCCCATTAAAAAAAAAAAACCAAACAAACAAACAAACAAAAAAAAAAATAAAAAAAGGCACTCCAGGACACTGAAACAGATGGAGCATGCCAGCATTTGCTTCAGAAAAAAAAGAAAAAAAAGAGTTTATAATGGAGGCGCTGAAACAAGTTTAATTATAGAAGCATGAATGGCATCCCTATAATAAAACAAACCAACAAGTCAAGTGAACGTCCTTGCCCTTTAATAAAGAGCTGTGTGCATTTGTTCTCTGATATAATGCTATGGAAGCTTACCTTCCAATTGCTGGTTCTTCTTACACTATCCTGTGTTTTAGAAAAAATGAAAAGCTCAGAGGCACAATGCTCTTGTAAAAATGAAAAACATCTATTTCTCATATTTGAACCTTGGTTTGCCAGGACAGCCTCACAAGATAAACAGTCTTGTTTTCATAAGGGCCTCGGTACAGCAGAAATTATATTCAGCCTAAATTTCTGTTCCATCATGCTAACATTTCACATGAAGCAGAAAGTGCTTCCTCATGCATCAGTATGAAAATGTGAAAGACACCCTGGCTTAATGCTACTTTAAGAGATCAGAATTCATCTTTCAGCATGTGTATCACTCAGTAGTATAACAGAATAAAATCGTATTATTGTTCTGTGCCCAGGGAAATAAAAAGGCATATCTTTTTTCTGCATATGGAGTAAATTCTGAGTGAATCTTATGATTTAACAAGAGCATGATGCAAAATCTGCTGAAATCAATGGGATCCAGAGGATTTTGTAGGACTTTCAGACATGCCCTGTGGTAGGAAGACATTTGTGAAGCATTTGCTATTAACTTGAGTTTGTTATCAAACACTAAAACACTCTACCTACAAATCTTACAGATTTTATAAACCTCGACTTGGCTGTGATGGACTTTACGTTGTTGCAAATCTCTCCATAATTTACTCAATAAATTGGATAGATTGGATAGGCAGGTCAGAAAAATATGTATGCTAGTGTTTATAACTCAAATCAAATCTTCTTTTACTGTATTACCTGTTTTACAACTTCTTTAATATAACAAAAACATTTCTGTTTCAACCGAATCAGTTAAGAAATATCTTTTCCAAATAACATTTCAAACTTTCACACACCACCTCCAGCAAGAAGAATGGTCACTAAACATTCATTTGTGGAGTAACTGGAAAGTGCCATTAAGAATCAGAGCTTCTTTGTTTCTCTGTCTAAGAGCACAAAGTCCTGCCTTTAGATGCTCACAACCTCAGAAAATGGTAACTCAACTAAGAAAGCAAGGCAGACATTTTGGGCCTAAAATGAGACTTAGGAGCTGGCTAGTGACAAACAGAAAGACAAGTTGCTCCAGAGAAGCCCAAGCAGCTCCTAGGATAGCCCTGACTCTCTGCAGTGGCAGCATCCCTATGTCAATAACTTTCCTGAAGGGACAGATGTGGTGCCCATCTCATTTCTGGTAACATCCTCCCTGAAGCTTTGTGCCCTTTTGTTCACCTTAAATATCCTTGGACAAAACTAATATGACCCTTAGCAGAACCATTTCTTCCTGAAGAAAGCTGTAACACAAATGGACCAAAGCCAGGAAGTTTAAAATTAAACTGACACTTTGTCCTTTAATTCTAGCTGTCAAAGAGAAGAAGAAAAAAGAAAATCAGCTTCATAGAACAAGTTCTCCAGCCTTAAGTTTTAATGAAGTTTTAGTGTCCTGCTTTTTTATGGGTTATATCCCAAGTCTATCATTATCCAGTGAGTTGATTTTTTTTCCTTTTTTTGCATTTAATTTCTTTGCTTTTTAAGGTAAAAAGAAGAGAAGAAGAAGTCTTTAATGGAAAGTTCTCCAATGCATATTAATTATCTAAGAGACCAGAATGACTGCTTTGGTTAAATACATATTTATAAATCTTTTTAAATGTACATTATTTACTAGTAGACTAGAACTGTTCTAATGGCAGCCATTTCTGTCTGAGAAGGTAAATATATCTTGAAAAATTTTAATTAAGTGACATTATTTGAGTGATAGGAAAGAACAACTCTTCTGATAAGAGTCCATAGTGTGTAACTTTCCTGTTCAGAGAATTCATCCACAGACATCAGGAATCCATCACTTTAGGCAAAATTTACACATCTCAAGAGTCACAAAAAAAAAAAAAAAAAGTTCCTACTTTGCAAAGGTTTAGGGGAGAATCTGCCACAACAGATCTGTACCTTCAGTGTTATGACTTTGACTCATCACTGCAACTCCCACCAGTTACAGTTCTTACACCAGCTTGAGATTTATAATCTGTAGACTTTATACTCCTCAGATTCTGCTGAGGAGTATAAAGGGGGCCTGAGTAGGACAAAAAAAAAAAGACTCTAACTCTGACCAGTTATGTTATTAGTGGAGAAGGCTTGCAATCCACGACTCAAATTGATAATTTGGTCTATGTCATTTCTTCTTCTAAATACCCTAGTTTCCTGAGGGAACTAGAACTGTTCTAGAACTTTGCATTCAAAACTTGCAGATTTGCTGGTAACATTCAGAAGTATAGGCACTGCTTCTCACTGATTGTTGTATTTAATTCACATGCCTTCCATGAGAATGTATAAAACCAGAGGGCAAAACCGTAGCATTGAGCAATACAAAAATAAGAATAATCCTTCTATTATAGAGAAAAAAGTTTTGAATTTTTTTTTAAAAGTTTACTAGTGAGTCAAAATTCTACATAAACCTCTTCTGGATTTATTTCCACATTCAAACTGCAAACTTCTAGGGGCTTTTGCATAACTTCAGATTTTGTTGTGAAGAGCTTACACAAGTTCTAATCTGCACATAAAACTCATACTGAAGTCAATGGCTGGTTTGTACAGGGATCAAGGGTAAAATATGCAGTCAAGATCCAAAAGCAGAGTTCTGACCTTACAGCTCAGCAGAGAAATTTAAATGCCAGGTAAGATACTGGTGGGTTAAAAATATTCACATTAAAATCTCAAACAAATATTTGAAACGTAGAATAAACCAAAAATTCTTACATGGAGTTTGTATCCATTTTATTTCTCTTTGGTATTATAATTATTTTATTATTTTATTACAAAAAACTGTTTAAGAGATAATGTAGGGGAATTTAAAACAGACCCTCAGCCTGCTTTCCCTCTTTATGCTAGTGATTTTAGCCTGCAAATAATGGTGACTGCAGATTTCGTGTCTACAGTTTTGGGAACAAGTGGAATAGCTTTGTCCATGACTGCCATGAAGTAACAGCTGCACAGTCAAAACCACAAGCTCTGAAAGGCATTTTGAAGCAGAGCTTCACTTTACAGTGTCCACTTGTGGAAAGGGAGATTCTCAAGTTTAAGGTCAGAACACTGGAGAGAACATGAAGTTATTTTAAACTAATATGCTTTGCTCAGTCTCATTTTCTTTTATTAGAAAAGTTTTGTGCACTCCTAAAGTTGCGCTGTTGAAAATCCTGCCTGAGAGAACATGCAGCCCTTTTCTCAGGGATCCAAGGCATGGAAAAGATATACAGTGTGTTCTCTACCCTCAGAAAGTAGGGACCAACTGATGAGTTAATTTTAAACTGTCATCCCCAACCAAAGTCCAAGATTCGATCACATCTTTACTTTGGTGAAAGCAGTAATGAGGATCCGGGCTCAGTGACTGATCACAGATAGTCTCTACAATAAACTTCAAGTTACAATGGAGAGAGGATCAAGGTGGGCATGGACTTGGAAAATCTGTCATCTGAAAATGAACTTTACTACAGGTTCTCTCCCAAACTAACTGAGCCGTGATGATGTTGTACAAAGCAGAACTGCTTCAGGGTTTTATTCACAAAACACTTTGGGAGATAACTTTGTTAACATTTTTATTTTAGGGAAAATATAGTCGGGAATAAGTGAACAGTCCAAGCAGACCATAAAATAATCCATGGCCTATGTTTTCAAAGAAAGAACAAAAAACCTGCTGTGAACTTTCATTGATTATGAATTAGGCCTTTTTGTGAAGGAACTTCATTACAACCTGGTCTTAATTCTGCTTAAAAAAAACAACCAAACAAAAAATTAAAAAAACTTATGCAAAATTTAAGATTATTAACAACTTTAGTTTCTATTTAATATTTTGCACTGTAATGGTTTCTTGACCAAAATAATTACATGTGGCAATGTGAACCAAAGGCCTAATATATATTATACAATCTTATACGAAAAAGCCTTACTGGCATCTTCAGTGTGGTATGCATCAAAACATTTGGTTTGCTTTATTACAAGCTACTGTATAGGGTATGGAAGGTTATTTAAAACTGACCACAGTTTCCAAGAATGCAAACTGATATTTAGAATCTGCACTGCGAATCAGAAAATGTATTACCATGTCCATATGCAAGGAGCAGTTAAGGTTGTTTAACAAGGCTTAATTATGATTATTTTATTATTCTCAGGTGCTAAACAATAACATTCCCCTAATTATTTCTTTCATGGTTAAAAACTTCTTATCAGCATTTCACTGTAACTTTTAGAATAAGAGAGACAGTTTGAATGGGTTGAAATGTTGTCACAGGATAATGTGATAGATAAATTCTTACTGAATAGATTCATAGAACAGTTTGAGTTCTAAGGAAGGGACCTTAAAGATATCGACTTATAACACCCTGACATGGACAGGGACACAGCCCACTAGATCAGGTTATTCAGAGCCATGTCCAACCTGGGTTTGAACATCTCCAGGGATGAGGAGTTCACAGCCTCTCTGGGCAACCTCTCCCAGTGTCTCACTACCCTCGCAATAAATAATCTCTTCCCAATATCTAATCTAAACCTACCCTCCTTTAGATTAAGGCCATTCCCCCTTGTCCTATTATCCCCTTGTAGAAAATCCCTCTCCAGCTCTGTTGGAGCCCCCTTTAGGTACTGGAAGGTTCTATAAGGTCTCCTCAGAGCCTTCCGTTCTCCAGGCTGAACAGCTCCAGCTCCCTCAGTCTGTTTTCATAGAAGTGCTCCAGCCCTCTGATCAACATAGGGTCTCTCCTCTGGACTCATTCCAACAGGTCCCTGTTTTCCCTGTATTGAGAGCCTCATACCTGGACGCTGTATTCCAGGTGGGGTAAAATGGATGAAGATAACAAAATGAAGCCAGTCTGTTAGATTCACCAAAGGCGTGCTTCTTTCTTTAAATCCTACGTCATCCCAAGCAATCTTGACCTGATCACTTTGCTTTCTTACTTTGCAGAGAATGAGCCCAGGACTCAGCACAGTAAACCACTAAGCACTCTGCTGTGAAATGAATGATTTTCTGACCTGACAAAGTTAGTCTGCTCTTTCTCCCCTCCCTCAACACATACACATGCACAGAACATGTCTCTCCTTGAGTGCACATTTTACAAGCTTAGCAATAAGCCCTACACAAACTGTCCAAAGCATGCAATTTCTAAGGGGTCATAATTCAGTCAACTGAAAAGTGACTTTTTCACCTCAGAAGTGCACCTCACCAGTTATGGTTGTAACTGTATATAGCTTTCTACTAGCACCCTTGTCTAGAAGGCTATTCATAAAGAAAATAGTCACAAGGATTTTGTGTGAATGAACAGTATACTATTTCTCTCCCCACTTTCCTCAAAGAAAACAAAATTTCACATTTGCCCTTCCCCTACTTCTTTCTTTTAAAACATCTCAGTACAGGAAAAATTTGGCCCAAGTAGTGCCATTTTCAGAAATCTATGTATGACTGAAAAGAAACAGGGACTAAGCACAAGAGATCAGCATTGGTATTTTGTTAGCTGTGACTTGACCTGACTTGACAGATTTATATTTTATTGTGGATTTCCTCCCACCAGGGAGATTGTTATGCCCCATAAATCCAATATTCACAGAACTCCTGTATTAGTACTACTGTGGAATGAAAAATACTAGTGACAAACAGTTTGCCTAGGGTATCAGAAAGAAAAACTGAAGTCTTTGGTACTGGAAAGAATCCAGCCTTCCTCTCCACACAAGCAAACAACTGTCTCTCCCAGCCACAAACTCCCAGCAGCATCTGAGGCTACAAAGCATGTTTGAACTTGACAGGGTTAGGAAATCTGGAAGCCACAGGTAGGGGTTGTTATCCACACTTGTGTGGTTAGCAGGCTATTACACCTCTGCAATAGCTTAAGACTGTCAGAATTGAATGCACTTGGGTTCTCCACTTCCTTGAAGATTCCAGCTTCAGTCTCTTTCTCAAGAGCGAGGTATAAAGGGATTACTAGCAACATCATCTCATACCTTCTCCTATCCAACCTTGTAAATCTGAGGCTGTCCTTGGTTTAAAAGCACTGATGTTAAAATACCAACACTACTTCTCTCCTTGTGTCTTTCCCACTCTTCGTTTTTCTTTGCAGATTTCAAGGTGATGACAAAAGAGAGAACAGTCTTAGCATTTGTTAATACCCACTTGACCCACAAAAGAAATTCACTAACATTCGCAGCTTCTAATTTAAAAACCATTAGACCGTTCCGCTTGGCGGACCAGATCTAAATATTCTTAAAGGGGTGGTTTAATTTAATCATTACCTTAACAAGCCCCCTTTTAAAATGATGATCCGCCAAATTCAGGGGATTTGTTTTGGAATCTGATCCAATAACTGGCTTTGTACAAAGAGAAGCATAGCCGCATCTGATTTGGTTCAGAACGGGGTGATAATCATGAAAATTACTTTGCATATTTAATCACTGTGAAAACATGAGTACAAACTACTTTCTAGAGATTACCTTAAAAAAAAAAAAAAAAAAAAAAAGCTTCAGGCTTTCTTCAGGCTTTGCAGCAAGCATGCCGAGTACTTTGATTTACAGAGAATTATTTGGATTTTATAGAAAGCTCAGTGTTTCAAAGACTTCAAGCTAGTCAGCCACCGGCAAAGAAAAATTACTAAATAGTGAAAGCAAAAGTTTTGCATTGGAAAAAAATTATGTTAACAACAATTCTGAGTGTTTGTGTTTGTGGGGTTTTTAAGTCTGTGTCACTTAACCTAAATTCAAAGGAAATACCTTACTCAAAATCTCCCTGATCTTGTCAAGAAGCCAGAGACACATTCTCTCCAGGTTTGACCTGGCGTGTTGCCTCACTGCCAAAGGTGAGTCAGAAGCCAGCAAGTCAGGGCTGTGATCAGGACTTTCACAAAGTTTGAAATAGGACAGTTTGCATCAGGACTGCTCTCTGGTATGCATAAACAGGGTTTATGGTGGGGAAAAAAGGTCCAACAAAACACAGAAGTGTCAGCATCTTGTAGCTTCAGATTTTTATCTAGATATCATAGCTGAGGTTCAGCTACACATAGAGCATTTCGAGACAAATGCCTAGAGAAATTAATTTTTCCCACCTAGATTAGACAAAGTACACTGACTAGTAGTTAGCGAAAAAGAAACATACATATACATGACTTGCAAATATTTCCCGAAGCTGAAGCAACTGGATGCCAGATAAGTATTCCATGGTATGTAAAACTAAATTTGCTGCTGAGATAAACAAGTATAGCTCCACTAAATCCATCCGAGTTGCCTCTGCTTAACACTTGAAGTGAATTAGGCCCTACCTTGACTGTCAGTTGCTTTTAAATCCTTGCACTGTGATACAGCAATATTTGTAAATAACCCATCATCTGAGAGCTACAGTGTAGGCAGAATATCTCAGGGATAATAGTCACAGGCATCTTAGATTATGAAACCTACTCTAAAAAATACTTGTAGGAATCATCTCGGAGATGTTTGCCTATCTGTAACTACTGTGCATGTACGAAACTAATGAAAAGGAGCGCCTAACGTTTGCTGTATAAACTGGTGCAATATGTGCATATATGGATGAAATATGTATGTATAATATAGACTGCTCTGCTATAGACACACATTTTTATGTTATACATACACAAATATATACATGTAAATATATATATACATACACCTGTACTTTTTGCATACTTTTCATATATAGTACGTATTCCTCACAGCATTATATGTTCCACAGCTTCAGCAGACTAGAGGTTAATGAACAGGCTTTTTCTCACATATGCACAGAACAGATAATTTTCTTTACTGTTCACGATAAGTTGAAGGAGCATTTGAGTGACAGACCAATTTGTCAATCAACTACAAAGTGTTGAGGAAGCTTCCTCTGCATAATTTTACACACAGAGATCAAATGTGACCTCTGATTGTACAATGGGTATGGACACTCAAGGTTATGAAGTCCAAAGGAGTCATGCAAATCCACTACCTTTTCTGAGTGCCTTGTCTTTCTAAGGTTATCTGTGCACTAAAATAATCACAGGATTTTAAGAGAAAGATGAAAAACCTTCTTTATTATTTTAAGTCTGTACATGCATGTGTGAGGAGGATGTATGTATGAATTTACTGTGGAGCTTGAATGTATGTGTTTTTACTTTATAGCCCAAATTGTTTTTTAAGGTCTCAACACAGAGCCCCTGGTTCTGACATCTCACGCAGTTTTTCTTGAAAGCTATATTTTAATAGCAGCTCCGTTCATTTAATGTTAGCCACTTCAGATGATTTCTTTGCTAAAACCTGAATTATGAAAATCGCTTGTCAATTACCCTGGGTAGCTGTGTAAAAGAATTATTGCACATTCACAGTGAAAAGAAAACTTTATTTTCACCACTTTCCAGTAAAAGCTAATTCAGAATAACTCCATTTAACAGTTATTTTATGCTGAAATACTGAATACCTCAGGGAGTCTTTTAGGGATTTTAAAGTCTCTTTATTTATAAATGATTCATGCTGCATTTTCAGAAAAACCTACAATTAGTGTGGGAAGCACAGAGACTCCTTTGGGAAAGGTAAAAAAAAAAAAAAGAAACCAACAAAATATACATGCATTATATACAGCCTTTTTATCTATTGTTGTTTTGCAGTGGACTATAAAAAGAAAAGAACTGGAAAAAATGGCTAGGAGATATTTTATCTAACCTTTTAAATACATGCCTCAGTTGACAGTATTTTGTGAAGTAGTTACCCTTATGATTTGTACAGCCCACAAAATTCTTTTAATGCAGGTTTCATTTTGGCTTGCACTTTCCACCACCAGCTATAAATGAGCAAGTTAGCTAAGAAGAGAAGCTTCCAATGGTAACACAGAAGAACAAATCTTTCCTTCTGCCAGCCCCTTGTGAGAGTGATGGTCAGTAATGCTTCCATATTGTTTGCTGCCTGTAGTGGTGCTATAACTTCAAGGTCTTTTAAATGTTCACACCGGCAGGCATCAAAGATCTCACGGCCTCACTCAGCTTTACAGTGAATCTTTCTGCTCACTCACGCCAGATGACAGATATATATTGCACTTGTTACCAGCACTGCCGGAGCTTATGCAACCCCTCTCCTTGTCACACGGGTGGGAGGAATGAGGAGGCAAAGGCAGGGAGTGGCTCAAGAGCCCCTTAACAACCCCCACCACCCTAAGGCTCCCACAGCTTCACCCTTGTTGTGGCTTCCCTTGCTGGAGCCCTGCAGTGGCTCGCAGCCCTGCTCTGTGTGCTGGTGAAGAGACACAAGATGACATCATGTCAAGGGTTATGTTCTTGCACATCTACAAGCCTTAATAAAATTATACTCAGGAGCACATCAGGAAGTGGCAAAGTGTCACTTAGGTTGAAGGCTGGATACTTTACCATTTATATATCCCCATACTTCCTCTCAAAGAAAAGCCGAAAAAACAGCCTTTAATCTTCAATCAATCAGACTTTATTGTTGATGAAATGTTCATAATTTCCAGTCAGTGTAAATTCTGTGAGATAGTTTCACTCCCCCAAACTGCAAGGAGTGAACAACCAAAACCAAACAGATACTCTTGGCTTCAAAGGGACAAGATCTACTCAAATATATTTCCCCCCATCTCCATGTTGACTTGGCATTGGTGCTGTTACAAATTACTAAATATCAAATGCAAACAAAATTTCTCAGGAGTCAGAAAGGTCACCCACAGTTGTTTTATAATTACACCAGCATTTACTGTGTGGAACTTGCAGGGAACTGAAAACTTAATAATCCAGACCTGCTCACTGACTGGTACTGGTAGAATACCAGAGAACCTCCCATGAGACATGCAGAAAAGATGGGCATCAGATACTCTGTCTGATGGGAAATCTCAGGCTGATTGACTTCAACCTAGAAATATACAGAATCTGCATCACATACTTACTGTCTTGAATCTCTTTGCTGGTTTCTCAAACTTCCATAGTAAAGATTGTTCTAAAATACAAAGAAACTCATAGTTTGTAGTTAGATGATATTTTAATTTTCTTTTTAGTAAAGCTCAGTGAAGAACACAAAGTAGCAGACTGCACAAGTATTAGGACATGCTTTGGCACTACCCCAGTTTTTTGGATATCAACAGGTGGATTGCAAAAACAAATTACTTGAATTAATGGGAATACCAGCAAGAATAACACTGCTATATAGAAGATAAAGCAGAATACCATTCCTGAGATTTTCTCTGTGTGTCAGGCTACTTACTAGAAATTAAAATGGAACTCCTAAGTACTACTAAATTTTTAACACACTGGTCTAAATTTATTTAATTCTTAACGTATTATTGCAAGACAGTGCTATAAAAATCAAATATGGAGCTTATTCAGTATCATTTTCAATGTAGTATCAACTGGGAAGTTACCCACAAGCTCTTACATGCTGGGTTTTCTATCCAATCCACCAAACAAACAGAAAAAAAGGCCTCTTCTTTTCACTATTAAAACAAACAAACAAACAAAAAGCTAAGTACATCTAGCACCTCAAGCATCCTTCAAGCAACAGCTCTGATTATACCTTCACAATTAAGAGTAAATTATCTGCAGGACTCTCCAGAGCTGGATGAACTGGTGAGTTGTGTTAGCATGAAAAGGAGGAAAGAAAAAAGCAAGGAACATGCTTTTTTTTAAAACAATCTCCCAAATTATCATATTTTAGTAAGTTTTCCCTGCTCTAAGACATCACATGATGGTTTGTAATTTCCCCAATGCTGTGGACCTAAGAGGAGAGAGCACAACTTTTATAGGACAAAAGGTGTGTTCACTGTTCCATTTATACTGCTACTGACCTTATCCTAAGCAAACAGAAGTGGTACATCCAAGTATGTTTGATTTTTAAGCCAGGGAACTTCTAGAGATTTTTCACCTCATTCTGAAAAAGAAGTAGGGAAAATCCTGTAAGTTGTAAAGGTAAATCAGCAGAGTGAGATAAGGCTGAACCACACTATTTCAACATCCTGGTAAAGGATGAAGAACCAAAGATTTTACGCTTGTTTTTCAGAACAAATTACAGTGTTCATAAATAGGAGCAATGCCCTTCATATTGCTGAAGCAAAGTAAAAATTATTTGTGTGTGATTCAGCCATGATCTCACCCTCCATGAGGTCCTGTGGTCCCTTGAGTGAGCAATCTCATCTACCAGTTCTCTTGTATTTGTGTGGAACCCACAAACTACATTGCTTTTATACAGTGCTAGTGCACTGTTGGCACAACAGGAGAAACTCAGAATAATGATATGAAATAGCAGGATCAGAATAATACTATATGAAGAGATGTAGAAGTAATGCTGAATTAAACCTAAACTTTTTGTATTCCCTCTAGGAAAAAATGCCAAGATGATTTCTACAACTAAAAAAGATTTGATGTAATTGTTTCAGTCTTTTTTACAATTTTTTTTCAAATTGAAATGCAAAATGTTTGTGCCATGAATGTAACATGAGATGGCAATGTAAAGAATTTAAAAACATTTTTGTAACAAAATCCTCAGAAATATGTAACCATTGGAGGATTAGTTTAGTTGTTTATTTCTTCTCTATAAATAAGGAGAAGTGATGATTATACCACAAAAATTGGCATTGTACTTGAGCCTGTGGAACCCCTGAAGCTACTTTTAATATTATTATTGTTATTTATAGTTATTATTATTATTTTCATAATGGCGCCTAAGAAGAAAAAATATTTATTTTTTTAAGTGTTTCTCTACTCTATTGGGTTTTTTTGCCAGCCATTAGGAATAAAGCTTCAGCAACAAAATTGCACACCTAAAACTGACAGCAGTTACCTCTCTTTTAAGATGTTAACTAGTATCAAAACACAACAGTGTACATTTCAGCTTTTGAACCAATAGTATTCATTGTAAACCACTCACAATAATTTCATTGACTGAAATGTGCTTTAAGTTAAATGCCAAGTAAAATTCAAGAAGCAATCTGGAACTAGATGGTGGATACTCTGAATAAGACAGGAAAGGCTCAGGATGCAGATGGGCCGTACCATTTAAAAGCACAGGTCAGTTGTTTCCCTGTCAAGCATTACAGCCTCGCAGGAACCTTTATTTAAAACAAACAAACAAACCAATCCCCAAAAAATTCAGTTTCCTTGCTGCAAAAGAGGCCTTTCAAGGAATCTTGGTTCAGTGGCCTACAGGTTCACCCTAAAGCTTCTGTGTATTTCAGGCCATGGGATTAATGACAAATCCAGCAAAGCACATGACTAACTTTAAGTCTGTATGTAATCTCAGTTAAGTCAATTAGTCTGCCTGCATGCTCAAAGGTAAGCAGATCCTGAAATACTTTGCTGGTCTGGTATGATTATCCCTACTGATGTGCAGACATAGTAACTGCTAACCCATACATGGAGGAAAACTAAGTTCTACCTCCAGCTCAGAAACACATCTTTCTGAGGTGTCTACTATATATATCACCAATTCTACTGGAAGCCACTGAAGCCACTGAAAGCTTCAGGAAGTATTAAATAAGGAATAAATAAGTGATGTTCCTTTCTCATTTTGTACAATATGTAATAGAGATGTTAGTTTGACAGCTGGATTCTATAACAGTTGAATAACATTCACATTCAGTATCTGTCCTTAAATAGAAAAACAAACAAAAAAAAATTTCACTTGTTAATTCATTTCTGTGCTGAGTCATTGCTGGGGTCACTCTTGTTACATTAACACAGTTCCTGTACATAGTACAACCATATAGACGTTTGACTCAGAAGAAGCTCAATCTAGGTGCTTCACTAGTGAAGCTCTGAGATTCTTACATCCAGCTTGTGAGTTTTTTCATGCCTAGAGACAGTAAAATTAGTCATGAATGCCACAACCAACACATTTCAAAATCCCCAGGAACATTTCTGTGGGCAGATTATGATTTGTTAAAAGTAGGTTCTCAAAGGTCTTCTATTTACTCCCTCTGTTCTCTGCAGCTGATAGAAAATTGCCAGACGTCCCAGCAAGGCTGTTCACACTTGAATCTACCTTGACCTAAAACAACTAGAGTTTCTTTTGTTTGCCTGAAGGATGAACCCAATCTGAGATGGAAATACCCTTTCTCTGCAGTATATTGCAGATTATGGAAGACATCGCCTGAAAATTGTGCAAGACTCCAGAGAAAATCATGTAAATCTGTCATGTAAATATGTATTTATGGGGGGCTTAGATCTTGGATAACCGCCATATGCACAGCTCCCTATCATCCGAATATATATTTAAGGAGTTTAAAAATATGCAACTCTGAACTTAGCTGTTGCAATATACTTAATCAGAGCTCTGGTGGTTGTGCAGGCATAGGATGGTGTTACTGCATTTTCCTATTCCATGGGCCCATGTCAACCCTTACAAACAATGCAGCATTATAAAAAGGCAAGGTTCTTTCTTGAAATGTGACAATGTTTACTCAGGAGAAAGGGCTACTGCATCTCCTGGAAAATACTACCTTTGGACTGGCAGGGCTTGTCTGCTAGAGAAAATGAGCCCTTTTTTGGCACCAGGGTACCCCAGGCAGACCTGGCACAACATAATGACTTGACACATCAGTATTTGTCTCCTGGATCTCTTGCACTGTGCAACTTTGAGTTAAAATTATCTCGCTGCAAACCCAACAAATGCACTTTTTGTTTTCACATACGTCTGCTAGTATTAACAGCAAAATAGTACCTTATTGCTACATTGCTCTCCTTCCACCTTTTCCATTGCAAGAGGCAACTAGAGTCACAAGGATTTTCTCATCTCCAGAAGATTTTAAGTGGAATTTGGACTTCTTGGTGAGATTATCTCGTACCCTGTGGAATCCTGTTTGTGCTGTGTTAGACAGCAGACTGCACGATTATATGTACAACCATATGCATTTTTCCAAGGGAAAGATTAAAGCAGTAGTACTATACAGTAGCAACAGGGTCCATCACAGAGCAAGATGAAATATTCAGGTCTATTTCCTGATTTAAACTTGTTTTCAAACACAGACCCAGTTCCTAGAGCTGATTTCATCCTGAGATATCTGTTTTTATGGACTGTGTGCTGGTATCTCAGAATTATCTGCTTTTTGCAGATATCCCAACCTGCTAATTAATAACATGAATTCACAACAGGAGTTCTCCAGCTGAAATCACAGCTAGAAATAGATAAGAGAACAGTATATATTTTTTTTAATTTTAAACTTCCTTTCTTTGATAAACTACACACAGTGGTTCTGCTATGTCACATTCTATCTGTCATGGGTTGTGACAATAAAGCATGACATGATGTAACCATTAACATGGCATAACCAAATGCAAAATTATTCATTCTGACTAAGCATGTTATGATTTTATTAATACTTTTTTTAAGTCATACATTCTACTTTACTAGTTAATTTTATTCAGGAACCAGGTGCAGGAGTGTAGGAAGCAGAGCTGTCCATGCACTCTCTGCAGCAATGCAATATACAGATTTGAAGAAACATAAATGTTATATTGAAGTGATGCTAAGGCTGCTTCTAAACTAAGGCCCCAATTCTGTGTTTGGAACTATGCAGGCATGCTCTACAGAACGCAAAACCCAATGTTAAAAGGTTTTAACATGATCATGGCATGAAGTGTGCTTGCATTTTTCTATGTACACATTTTTGATACCAGATAGAACTGTGCAGCAAATGAAAAAAAAAAAAAACCTATGGAGGAAGAATATTAGGAAGATAGCATGAAGTGCAGAAAGTTAAGGTTGTGAATCTTTATAAGTCTGTCATGGTCTAACATACTAGAGGGCTCATTATCAATATAATGCATCAGCTCTGTACTCTGATGGTTGTAAAGGTCAGTTATCCTGTATAACAGTCCACAAAATGAGCATTCTCCAATTAATTCTAAAAGCTGGTATTATAAATCCACCTACCACACTTTGTCATGACTAACAGGTGACATGAGTAAATGACAGACTGTAGAGACATCTCTTAGTCATATTAATACTCAGGCACGGCAGCAAGGGTTAAGGACAGAGTGTCAGGTTTAACTTCCCTTCATTACCATTCAGAAAACTATCATTTAATATTAAGATAATTGTAACACAAGGATATGAGTCATGCCCTTGTGTTACAATTACCTTTAATATTAAATAATAGTTTTTGTAATGGTAATTTCCTTTGGGGATGTTTCATTCCACATTAGGCAGTTCTGACTGATGTCTGTCTTTGCAGATATATCTATCAGCCACTAAAAGCTCTCCTATGAGTATATATCCATATTCTACAGGAATTCAAGACCATGAATATCATTCCATTGAAGTCATTGTCCTTTATACTACATGTTTCTTCCTATTAACAGTTTGATTATTTGATTGTACCATAACTGTGATTTTCTTTTTGAAATCTACACAGAAATGTACGCCTCTTGCTGTGCTGTGATAGGACTTCATCCACATCCCTCAGTGCCTGGTTACACTATAAAACATGGTATATACATGAGGTGGGCACTCTAAAGGGTGTATAGGGTTTAACTTGATGTTATTGCCACGTTTTATTGTCTGAGGGTGTAGTACATTCTAGGAGCTAGACAAGAGCAGTGAAAAGAGTTTGAATTCAACTTTTAATGTAGAACAATGTTGTGTAAGCTCAGAAATCACAGGAGCTGCAGTAAATCTAGCTTGTGCCTGTACCATGAGCAGAGTTCCTCTGTCAATGATTACAACCATACAAAGCTCTGCATTGTATCAAAAGTCATGTTCAGAAAGGCATCATTTAAAAGAGAAAAGAAGAGGCACTAAAAGCTACAAGATTCTGCTGTTGATAGATTATGAGCAGAAAAGTGCTGTCAGTAAGGTCTCAGTGTCCTCTCTGAGGATGTGAGAATACTCTGGAAATCTTTTCATATAAATAAACCCTTCTGCACTCAAGAATCGTCAGATGAAGGCATAAGCCTCTCCAGAAAGAGTTTGGTTGTCCAGCTCTAAAGAAGGCATGAAGGGCACTAAATCCTGCTGATGCATGGGATTGCACTCTTTGCCACTCTTTGGCCAGTGGCAGGCAACAATACAAGTACTTCAGTAATATCCTGCAAAAGAACTTGCACCATGTTGTACCTGGCAATTTTGCAACAAAGGGAAAGTGCCAGCTGCTTACATGAAACATCCCAAGTTGACAATAAGTGGACAAACAGGTCCCTCTACTGCCATTCTTCTTTGTCCTCACAATGCTATCAAATTAACTTTGCAGAAAGGGGTAATTTTGAACTCCTTGGTACCCACAGGTCAGATCAGAGAATTCTAAAGCAGGACCAAAATCTAATCTTAAGTGCTTATAAAAATTTTTAAGACATCTTAAGTTGTGGACTTCCTTTTCTGATTTGTATCTGGGACCGAATGTCAAACTTTCTCTGCTTTCACCAGCAGCAGATATATATAGCAGGTATAAATTCTGGAGAAATTGAGTCTCATAAAGGAAATTCTATTTAAAATGACCATAACTTTAGTGGAGAAGTAGTTTAAAGAGCTCTGCATTTTATCTTCAATATTTTTTGCCCTTGTCAGTGACAGCTCAGCCAATAGTCACTATTCTTTTCTGTCTTTCAAAAGCTTGAAGCATAGCTAAGAGCTAGGTGAGACCACATTCTCAGTGTGATTATCACTTAGAAACCTTCTACGCCAAGCAAGCTTTGTGCAGCCTCTGTACTGTATTTGAATAACACAGGTTATGAAATATTGGTGCTTCAGATCATTAGTCAGGCAATTACAATTTTTGTTTGTTTGGATTTAATTAAAATTAGTCTCGGAAAGCATCCATTACAAGGAGAGGTCCTCACTGAACAACTGATACTCAACAGTCCTTGACTAGCAAATAAAGAACGTCCATTCCTATGACCAGCTTTAAAAACAACAGTTCCCTAACTGCTCAACACTTTTTCATTTACAGATTTCAAGTTACAAGTGAAAGGAGAGCAGTATCACTCTAATGTAACCAAAAGCATCTGAGTCAGGCAATATAAAGAATAGCAGCTCTGTTCTGTGGCTCATACCTAGCCATTATCCACCCTAGATATGTCACAAAGGCGCTCGACAGTATTTTGGTAGTAACATATATTTGCCTGCTTAAGGGCAAACCCTTTGTGCAATTCTGCACAGCTTTGCTGAAGTCAACAGTTTTGTACACACTCAGACCCAGCCCTTATTTTTTTCAGATGTAAATCATTGCATTTAGACAAATCTGTTTTCCTCAAGTGCCATCCTATATGTATTTGTGGCAGAGAAACTGTAAGACAGCAAACACATTCATCTTTAATCTGATGAATGCTCCACCACGTGCCAGGGTGTGTGTTTCAAAGTATATTGTCTGAGAGGTCAGTTCTCAGAAACCATGGTGTGGGGGTTGACAAAGAGACAGATGTAGAAATGCCTACATGTTCCAAATAAACCCTGATTGGCCCGAGTACATGAAACTTACAAATCTAAAATTGAGACTAGCACAGACTTAATGATGCAAATTTCCATACATCACTTTTATAATTCCCACCAATTTCCAGAAAACAACGTAACATAGCAAAATTAGGGGGAAACAAAGGATTTGTCAGTTTATTAGGTACATGATCCAAATCCTGTGAAATTCAGAGGCAGCCTTTGCATAAAGAATAATGGAGTTTGGAGTGGGCTCTGTACTAAGGAGTTATTTCTGGCTGTAGAAGGAAAAATGCCCCCAGCCACAGAGCCACAGACATGTATTTTGTATGCAAAAATACAATTCCTTGTTGAGAACTCTATACATTATACTTATAGGTAAAAGTTAAATAAAGCATCTCTCTGCTGCTGTTGTTTTTCTTACTAAGGAGAGAAATTAATTCAATATTCAATTCAAAAAAAAATTTGGAAAGAAGGAAAAGGGTGGGGGTAGGTGAATAAATATATGTAAAATCACAACATGATACTAATGTTCAATTACAAAAACTTTACAGAAGTCTATTTATTTATTTATTTATTCTAATTCTAAATCCCTACCACTACACAACAATGTCACATTTTAATGTAATATCATGTCCAATGCATATTCATGAAATAAAAATCTTGGCAGTGGCACAAGAAAAGTGGGATGAAGTGTGTTTGGCGGAGTGCGTCACGTTTCCAGACCAGCGGATTTTTTGATTAAAGTCCCTTATCCGTTTTATCATGCATATCCACTCTCTGATTAAAGTGATCTGGAGCTGACACTCACAATGTCAGTATGCACTGAGACCCTTCACACAAAACATGGTTGGAATTTATATGCTTTAAAAAAAGGGTGGAGGGGGGGGAAAAGGAGAAATAGACCAACCAAAGCTGCTGCATTAAATTAAGTACATATGTATATATCTATTTACTGAAAAAACACACCTGGACTTGCTTCTATCAGTCTTACATATTTCTTTTTAATATTGCCAGACTACAAATACTGCAGGTTTTGCTTCCATTTCAAAAAGTATCTGTGTTGCAAGTTCTTTATCTCTGTTACACTGGGCTTTTGATCAAAATGCTTCCACACTGAGGTGAAAAACACAGCAAAGGTTTCCTACAGTCACAAATAAATAACAAATTTCTCCAAATCAACATCTTCTACCTTTTTTTTTTATCAAAAAAAAAAATCCTGTGTTTAATTAATGTACCATATCTTTATACATCACAACCACAGGTTATCTGTTAAGAAAGCTGATTCTGCAACACCAGAAGCACATGGGTGTTGTAAGGGGAGGTTTACCAAAGATCCACAAATCTCTTCTCCAGGTCACATACTCAGAAGCCTCTGAGTATGTGTAGGTTATCTGAAAATTTATTTTCAAGCCTCAGGACATTTAAGAGGATGCAAATTACCTGAGGTAAGTGTCGTATGCATGAAAATACGGTAGTCATTTTTTCAGCTTTCTTTGAGTGTTATAATTTCTCTTCAATTTAAAGAGCTTCTGGTCAGGCTCTTCACCTTAATTGCAGAAGGTGCTGAAGCATAAGCTCAACTTTAAGCTTAAGATCAATGAAATTTGAGTACTTCAAGTGTTTGTCTTACCTGTGAATAAAGGGATTTCAACACCACACAACAGAAGTATTGCAAATATTCATTCTCTCTAGGAATTACAACAGTTTTCATATTTCTAAATACTGGGCTCTAATCATTAAATACTAATGAAAAGGTGTCCTTGGTTTCAGAGATCCATAGATCTCCCATGGTCTGCAATGTGTTTCAAAGCCTACCTTTTAAACTGAACAATTCTGGATCTTTTGGTAACTTTTAGCCAATTTTTAAGGGTCAATATCCTATGTTTCGTTGACAGGTTTAATTTATCCAGTATAACTTTCATTATTTAAGAAATAGCTTACATGAAGTCTAAATGTGTCTCAGCTCCTCTGGATTATGTTTTTATTTTACTTTTATAAAACTGTAGAGTCTTTTAACTAGGAAAATCTCTTTTACTGGAGCAGTAGCATGTGTAAGGGCCAGTATTGTCCCTTTTCGCACATCCTGCTCAGATATGTGTCTTTGTGCCAAAGTTTAATCAATGTGCTATTCCAGTCCAGGGCTTTTTCTGAGCAGTTAATGCCAGTCATGCTGAACTGTTGCTATATTGCAACTTTGACAGACATTGAGTTAGAATTAGTGAAGGACCATCAAATTAATTTCACTTGTGAATTAAGCTTCTCCCTTCTACATAAACTTTAGTATGAGAACTACAGTAGAGTCTAAGGAAAAACACATTTATTTCTTTTGCTTTTTAAGGCAGTGGTTTGTAAATATACAGACTTTCTACATACGTCACATGGCCCTGCCAAAAGAGCAGAGGTTTTCTGCACTTTTTCTTTCTTTTAATCAATATTCCATCTTCTCCACATCACAATTCTGTAACAAGAAAAGTCAGAACTTGAGAATAAAAGAGAAAGTCAGTAGAAATTTTAGGAAAAGTATTGTGGAAAAACACCACCAGCAGCAAAGTGTATTTTCATGAGCATGAACATAAACTCCTGGGCAGCTTCACAGCAAATCGCTCAGTAGAGTTTCCACAGAGCAGTGGATACTGTCACGGTGGTATCTGAAACCTACTGTACCCACCACTGCTTTCCTCATAAAATACACTCGGTGCTGTCCCATATTTGCAGTGCATATTGGGTAAATGAATTCCACGCAGATGTTTCTTAGACCCTTGAAAGTGGTTTTCTGCTGTGAAGACACTGTGGGTAGGGGAACAATTTAAACATAAGTATGACCTATGCAAAGTGAAGCAGCTCAGCTACTGAATACCACTGCAGCTATCTTATAACTCGGGGAGTAGGAGGGAGTGCTTCACCTTCACTCATAAACTGTCTCATACATTATTTGCCTCTTTTGTCATTAGAGATAATCTGGGAAATACATAATGACTTCAAACAACTGCCATTGTTGTAAAGAAAGGCCATGTTTTTGTACCTCTGCTCTTCAGGATTAGAATCATAGAGAAGTATAAGCAACATTTGATCAGGCACTATGACTGAAAAAAAACCCTCAAAACAAAACAAAAGACCCACATATGTTTTAGTGGCCTGAAGTTTGATTTGGGGTACTGAAAAACTTTTCAACTCTGAAATGATATTCCACATTTTCAGATGAACTTCTTTGAAAAGGATAAGTCATGTAAGAGGTAAAAGGGCAGCACTCATAAGACCATAGCAAGTTTCTACCATCAATACTGCTCTGCGTACTTACCTAAGATTTAACAGTATTTAGGAGTATTTTCTGCCTCTGTGCAAAAAGATGCATTTCATGAGATAGGGAACTGTGCATCCATGTCCCAAACTGATACTTTGCATTCAGCAGGTCAGTTTTGAACACAAATAACTGAGCATCTTTGCCCTCACTTCAAAATGAGCACAAAATGGTTTTTGCCTGCATGGTCATACATTGATTTATACCACAGACTTATGATATTTATCTGGTCATTGCTGAGAGAATACAAAAGCAAATACAAAAAAAAAAAAAAATCCCTATTTTGAGACAGTAACCCTGAGATCTACTGGTGGCCAGTGGAAAACAGTGAGCACTTCAATGGACTAAGTTCATCTAGCCCTGAGCTGACAAGTCAGATGAATCCTTTCCCCAAAGTTTTTCTTCCTTGTTGTAAAAGGAGGACGAGTTCAGGGGAGCAGTGTAGATGTAACAAAAAAAGAAGAAAAACAGCTATTTAAAAAAAACACACCACACTACAACAGATGCAGAAGGTGAAAGAAATGAGTCAATGAATCCTTTTCAAATATTTTACCAAGCACAGCACAATTAATGAAACAACTTTTTCTCTGAGTACATTTGCAGTTTTTTCTACCCCTTTTCATCATTCCCACATTTACGCACTGCTACTAGTGGCACCAGGGCCCTCTCAAAAGGGAGGATAAGTAAAACTACTGCATACACAGCTGAGGCCCCAGCTATGGTGGGAGGCAGTTGCAAAATCCTTCACTGACTTTTTATTGTCTCAATATCAAGCATGGGCTGGAAATGAAGAGCTGCATCTGCATATGGTGCCCAGCTGAGCACCATTTGTCCTGCATGGAGACACTGGGGATTCCGATGGCTGAAGCCAAAGATTAGCTGCAGCATTGAGAATTTGTATAGATTACACAAAACCTGGCATATACAAAGTGTACATCTTTTCAAGTAGCTGTTTACAGTTTGCAAGCCAATTACTACACCTAAACAAATTTGTAAACATGTCCAACTATCAACTGCATTTGAAGATCTGGGATTCTGTTCACGGGTTCCAACATAAAAAGGCAAATAAAAGATTTTTTTAAAAGAGAATAATATAATTACTGGGCATGCATTAACCATTCAAATCTAATTGTTATTATTACCAATGATCATTCTTAATCTACATGCTTTCTAATTTGCACCCAAAAAGGCTGCCTTTCAGCCACTTCTGGTCCAAGACTCAGCAGAAGCAATGCTGCAATAAGATCATATATCCCTCAATGTCTCATATTACAATTTCCTTATACTTAGCAGCTATACAGCAATAGTGAGTAGTACGAGACATTATGAATAATGAATAACTTACTACATTATAATTGCCAAAGTAAATGAATAAAGCACAATCTCTCTTCCAGTATCCTTGCTTTTAAAGAGTGTGTTCTCTTACTAGAGGGACAAATGAAGACAAATGTTTGTGAAAGAGGAAAGAGTGGGGGTATTGAGAAGTAAGAGGGGAACAACAAAAATGATAAATTCATACACAAGTCTAATTACACAAGTGAGAAGAGCAACAAAACAGTAAGTCCAAATCTGAATCTGATGGGGAAGAAAAGGAAAAAATCAGATACTTTGACATAGACCAAGGAGTGCCAAATGATAAAGGTTTGCAAAGCAATTTACAGTACCCAGAGAGGGGACTGTGGCCAGAGGAACCTCCCTGCATTTGGGCAACTGGATATTCTGTGATGTGATATTCTCAGACCTTGCCATTAAAAGGCTAGAGACCACCACAAGCCCATCTCCAAATACTTCTCAAGTTATTGTTAAGGCAGAACAATAGTTCAGGCCACTTCATAAAACAGGTTTAGTTATGAACAGTAAAATATTCTGCTTTGTTTCTAGGTAAAAATCAGATAAAATGAAACTTGGGCTGAAGTCACCTCTCTCTGAACTCTTCTGAAGCAGAAGGCCACTTTCACTTACAGCATCTGAAGTCAGGAGCTGGAGATAGGTGTCTTAAATTCACAAGCAAAATCCACTGAATGGATCATATCCAGCAGATGTGGACCACTCCCTAATTAATTTGTGCATATTGTTCTTATTTACTTCAGTCAGTATGTAAACATGAAGAAAAGGGTACAGACTGGAGAAGAGAACTGGACCTGTTGATACCTAGTGCAGCAGGGAGACAAAGGAGGCAATAAAAAAGGCAGGAGCAACCACACCGCTATGCAGGGCCTCAACATTTACTGCCACTCAGAGCCTCCGAGCACTCCCTTGCCAGGAGTCTCAGTGGGCTTCCAAAACTGCTTATCCATGCCTCAAGCCAGACATGCTGCACCACCCTCATTTAAGTGTGGAGCAGCCTCTTTGTAATACCTAGGGTCGTGTCTCATCTGCAGAAACATCAATCATAGTGGAAAAACACAACCTGCAGAAGAAATTTTTAGCTTCCATCACTCCTTTAGACCTTCAGATGCCAATTGATTTACTGGATCTTCTGGTATACTTTTTTTTGTTTCCATGATGGACCAAGTGTGAATGCAAGTGGGACTGGCATGTGCCAACATGTTTGTAGCAGAGCAGAGAGGTTTGAGTCTGCTTTAACTACGGTCCATCTCTCTCTCTCCAGCTCTCGGGTTTTTAATGTAGTTGGTGCTCTGGGTGTCTGCTCCACACATTAGGAATTAAAACAGAAATCCAGAACATTGCCCATGAGCAGGACTCATGCCCCTGTAAAAACTGTATGCTGTACACTACACAGTCTGCATAATAGATACATGTTATGAATGTAAATAAAATACACTGTCTCCAATTAATGGGATTTAGGGTTGGGGCTTTTTAACTTAACTCCCATGGTTTCCTTTTGAAACTTCTGCATATATTTTCTATTTTTGAGGAGGGGGGGGTATAAATCCTGTTTTAATGTTTTGCTGTTTATGCAAATTTCCAAATATAAAGGCATATGGTGGCAAAGTGGCACTAACTATCTGCTTTTCAGTGCACATTCCTCTGCTATTACAAGAAAAGGCTGCCTGATGGAAAGGGGGGGGGGGGGGGAAGAAAGAAAGCAGTGTACAAACTGACACTCTGCATAAGCACAGTATTGATTCAGATTTCTTAGCTTTACTCTTGAACTCTGATTCACTAATAGCTCTACTGGCTCCTGCAGGGCAACTGTGGATGCTCCTTCATGTCATAAGGTAGAGTGGATGCTCAAGTTTGTAATTATAGTTTTAAACTAGCAGAGAAAATGAGAAAAATAAAGGAGAACTTTTTTGAATCAGAGGTTCCCCCTCACACTGGCAGCCTCACTGCATGGGTTTCATGTATCCAGTTTGCATTTTGCCTGATAACGTAGAAGGCACATCATGCCATTCTAAAACAGCAGGATTATTTTCTCCATTCTAATTGATGAACAGCTGTGCTGTAATAGACTACAAAGCACAGCATCACTGATCTCTCCTCAGGCCACCCCAGGAACTGAACACTCCACAGGGAACCAGAAAAGAATGAATGCTAAAAAAAAAAAAAAAAAAAAAAAAAAAAAAAAAAAAAAAAAAAAAAAAAAAAGGGAAGGGGGGAGAGAGAGAAAAAAAAACACCAAACATTTCAACACATCCTCCTTTGGATTGCTATTATTATTTGCTCTCTCGTTCAGCAATAATTAACTCCAATTTTCCCCACAGTAGCTCTGGTTTATGACATGACCCTAAACCAGTCATACTTTATAAAAGCTAAATATCAACATTTTTGAAAGAACAACGTTGGACTTCAGGATTATTTGTCACTGTGCATCAGTGTTCACAACATTCAAGTCATTTCTGGGATCACGTGTTCCCTAGAACTACTCTTTGTCCCAGGAAGCCCACATTAGCCATTCATTTGTCTGATGGAATTCATTATCTTTCCCTTTATTCTATTTATCAAAGTTATTGTTATTATTATATGTCTCAGTGTGGAATTGCTGCTCATCTCAATTTTTGCCTTGTCTGTATTACCATGCTACTGCAGTATACTAATATAAACTTATCTGGAGCCTTATCTAACCCAGACTGGATTCTGATTTGGATTTCCAGTGAAAGCTGAAAGTGTTAGAGTCAGATGCAGGCTCACTCTAACTGCATGATGCAGTGCGTTCTTGAAAGATTTTGATCCCAAAGGTTGGAAGCCTCAGGGATCATTGGAAATATTTGGGTATTTCTGTATAGGTGGAGACTTCATAAACTCAACAGTGTTCCTCAAGTTTTATTTTCTTGTGCTTCTAGAAATGGCTTCTCCACTTGCTGTTCCCCTTGCCTTCAAAGTGAAATAAGAGAGAGGGTCCTTTATATTTTGGAGGTAATCTAGAAGCAAACAGGAAGAATCAACCAGATATACTTCCCTTCCTTTCCTCAGAAAATTCAGTGGGATAAGGTAAGACTCATAATCCTCATTTAAGAACCTTTTCTTTCTTCACTATGTTTTCTGTGAGCATGAAAGTGTATGAAATAGTTAAATGATGCTCCTTCTTGTATCAGTAAACCAGTTCCAAGAGCACAGACTCAATTCATTCAAAATTTGTGACAAGAAAGCAATCTTCCCATTCTGCTCAGCAACGGAAAGGTTTTGTTCCTCTTATTTTATGTTATTGGAAGTGATTTGCTGTATCTTTCCTATAGGTAAGACCTGTGCTTATGTGTTCTTTTGTCTAGATAAGTGTTATCCTGTAAAATGAACACAATAAGACTTCTGTTTACCTTAATGCTATTTTAAAAAAAATCGCACAGATATAAGAAATCAATAACCATCCACAACAATTTACCAAGGATTCAGTCTGGGTAGAAAAATTCAAATTGTATTGATTTTTTTACAGGGAAAAAAAGCCAGTTGACAATAAGCTTCAACTAAAAAAATACCATGTGTACACAACTGGAAGAGATTCAGAAAGCCAGTTATTTAAAAACTGAGCTGCTGATTAAGACAGGTAAGACAGGTTTGAATGCAAAATCAGGCCCTGGACATTGGCATGTTACTTAGCTTCCATGCCTCAGTTCTCCATTAATAATAGGAAGGTAATGAAACTTATTTTGTGGGGTCAGCAAAACTTTGAAGAATTTTAAAATATACATCCCATAAAGAAGTATCATTTAGTGCAACATGCCACCACATATATGCTCTTGTGGTCCAAAAAAAATGGGTAATAAATTTGTTTACCAGGACAAACACTCGTTTTGGCTATAATTTAAGGTGTTGATTTTCACTCACCAAGGCTTTTGAAGACTGACTATTCAAAAAGCCATCCTTTTTTTCACACAAAGTAAAAGTCCTAGGTCTTAAAAATAGTTTGTCTGCCGAATGAGACTCACCAGAAAAGAGAGTACTCACAATGCTATGTGTCTGAAGAGCCTCAGGCATCCAAGCAGGCTAAAAGATACACTAGGTGTTTATAAGACCATGAGTACCAATGGATTGAGGGGTTGGGGGAGCTTACATTTTGGTTTGGGAATTTTTTTTTAATGGCAGCTTGCAAATTTGGTTGAGATTATTAGCAGAAGGGATCAAATTATTAATTGGTTTTATTTGCATTGTTAATTTAAAGAGATTTGTTCTCATTCACAATATAACATGATAAGCACATTTTAAAAGTAATTTTAAAAGAGTAAATAACAGCATGTGTGTCACATGAAAGCAAAGCAAAAGACATTTCCCACATTTACTCTTACTCTTTCAGTTTTCTCTTCAGCTTCATTTCTATTTATTCAGCACATTTCCCATCCCAAAGGCTCAAGGAGTTCAAATAAAGCCTGGATACACCTTGGTGGGTTACATCTTTCCTTTTCAACAAACACACAAAGGAGCCTTTGAAGACCTGATAGTCCACACAAAATTTTTGTACTGCATGGTCAAATACGCCATGCTTCAAGCTAAGAGGTTTGGTGGAGGATTTTAATACAGGAACCTCTTCCCTAGGTCTGGACCTCTTCATGGGAAAACTTCCAAAGCAGTTATGTCAAGTGGTGGCAGTGGACTGGGTTGGATTTGACAGCTAGAGGAAAGAGCACGCTTGTCCAGGAAGCATCAGCAAAAAGGACCACAATAATATGATCAAGTGACAGCAGCTGGCTGTCAAAAAGAAGAAATGACAACCCAAGAAGGTCTTCGTGAAATACAGTACTAATCTTGACCTCCTAGTAAGACAGTTATTTAACCCTGCTGAGGGGCATCAAGGGGCTGGATCAGAAGAGGAAATTGAAGTTCAGAGCAGTGCTGGTCAGATTTTGCCTTTAGCTATTCTGTCATGATCTATAGAAGAAGCATTCATGAGCACTTACTAGCAATTGTAAGCTAAGGAAAGATTCATACACAGTGTTCATTACAGTAGTTTGATCAGATTCGTGAATGAGACAGCAAAATTGGGTTTGTTCTGTTTTGTAGGTTTCCAGTAAGGGCTTCATGGGACTCCAACCTGCTGGCCCACAGTTGGTAAACACAGACTGAGGCATCTGCAAGGCCACACATAGATTTGGTAATTCCCTTTAATATCATTTTAAAATTTAATTAGATATGGTTTCCTCCCAAATACAAAGGAACCATTTCTCAAGTTCACCAAACCTCCCACGTCGTGGCTGAACAGGGAAGGGTAACAGCGCTGAAGACAAACACTTGTTTTTAAATTTCTAGAGTCAGAAGATAAAACAGTTTTTCACCTGATTTGTTTTCAAGGTCCCCGGAGGTATGAGTCATGTCCACAGGTCTATTGAGAATACCATTTTTTTTATGGGTTTGTTCTTCTTTTTTACACTAGGGCCAGAATGAGAAGAGTGAGTTCCTCTAAAACAGCCTGTCTATAACTCATTTCTACTAAAATTCTGAATAAAGCATATATACTTCCGTAGAAAAGTCCTGCACATGAGATTAAAAGAGAGAGATTTCTCAGAGAAGTGAGTCGACTCATGTCCTTGTAGTTATGTCCAATATTTTGACAGTGGAGTAGTAATTAACCTTGCACTCTGCTCAGTATCACTGCATTTCTGCTGTGACCACTATGAAGTGCTTTTTTGTGAAAGGAAAGAATGAATCTAAGTGGTAAAATTACTGGAATGAGAGAGGAGTTCTAATGGCAACCTTGGCATCCTGCAATTTCACACATTAAAATATATTAAAAAAAAAAAAAAAACAACCTACTACAGTGCTTGTTGAATAAGGCTAAGCTTTCTACTCTTCAAACTATTAATAAGGGCTTCCCATTGAGAAGACAAATACATGCTTGATGCATTTTTAATTCTGTGCCAATACATTTGACTAAAGCTGTTTGCTGTTTCAATGACAGGATTTAACTTGTCCTTCTGTATTCAACATTTCTGATTATTAATGACATTTAGAAAACACAGACAGAGGCTGTCAAAGTTATATTCTGGTCAATATTTTTAAAAAGTAAAAAGATTAGCAATTAAAGGGCCAAATCCTTTTTAGACAGTAAAATTAATCATTTTATAAAATCAAATTTATTCATCCAATGGAATCAGTACCATAGCAAGGAAAAATATCAATTTTGACCCTGCAGCAGTGAGCCCTGATGGCAACTTAAGGCAAAAAAATGCAGCCTTTTCAAATGAGACGTAAATATTATATAAATAATCTGTATATGTACAAGTCCAGTAGCCTTTTTAAGAAAGTGTATTTCAAGATATGCACCACTTAGTCAAAAAGCATTCTTGTCTGTAGTTTCTACTGTAAATATATCCTATGCTTAAATGATATCAGAAATTAATCAGGGGCCATTGCTGAAACCTAAACTACTTTTTTCTTTCTGAATACCTCTGAATGTTCTGAAAGATAAACTCCAAGCCATTTATCTCCTAAATTTGAAGAAAAATAGAATGGCATTGGTATCAGTATTGAGAAGACCAGTATAGGGAGGAATCACATTGAGTTATTTTTTTACTGCAAGAAATTTTATTGCAAGAAATGGAAAAAGAATTCCCCTTTCTCACAGAGTGATTATTATTTTGTTATTTAAGTGATAATGTAAACCTAAGGTTAAAATGAAATTATATATACTGATGATCTCCTAGTGACCTCCATTGTTCTATTCCATTATAGCATATAGTAATAATACACTAACAAAGTGCACGCACTTATGGTACTGACAGGCACCAATGCAAATCAAGCAGCACAGGAGGCACATTACTTTTGTTTTAACCATTAAAGGCTCCAAGAAATACAATATGACAGCCAGAAGAAAGCAGGCTTGGATTTTCTAAAGGTACCCAAGAGTGGCACTGATTTGTGTTTTCTTTGGTATCCTTTTTAAAAGGCCCTTAGCTGTGCCAATATAATAGATTCAAATCCTGACCTTTCCCAACACAATGAAGATCCTCTGTATATCTTACCATATAACACAGGGAATCAATACTGTATTTTACTAAATGTGAGTTAATTTTACCTAGGGAAGGAAATTACTGCTCTTAATACTGGAATACTTTTTTTTTCCTCCTGCAAGGCAGTGAGTTTCAGGTTTGCCAAACCCTATCACTGTTTAAAAAAGGGTTTGAGAGATTTTAATGGCTAATAATAGGAGGAAACATAAAAGGACAAATCCAATTTAAGTGAAAGGGTTCCTGTGTAAGCATTACTTGTCAGTCTTTGGTCGTACTGTATAGGGACCAGCTACAGAGCAGTGGCAGCAGAGAAATATAAAGTCCAGATTTAATTCTGATACAGAGAAATACAATTTCAAAACCGGACGTCTTATCATAGGCATGTCCCATTGGAGAACTCATTTCCCTAGCAAAAGGCTGTCACTGCCATTATGTTGTACAAGGAACCAATTTACTACTACAGCTAAACAGGGTTACTGGTGCTGTTGGAACTTAAGCATTTGAAGTTATCGCTAGAAAAAAAATAGCATTTCAAATGTCAGTGAAATGGGAAGGTATAATTGAAAAGTATCAATCAGAGAAGCAAAAGGGTTTAGAAGGCTAAGACTGCAGTTTTAGTACTACCTTTTCCCTCCTCTTCCTCTTTTTATTTCTTTAAGCTTCTTTCTCTATTTCCTTTTCCCTTTCACATGCAACTTCTGATTTAATTCTGTAAAATAAAAGATTTGGCTTGATACTTGTCCTGTGTCAGACATGAAATAAATTTTGATGATTTTCTTCTACAGTCTAGTGACCATAGTTTCACGAAACAAAACTCTCTTCTCATCCTTCATCCAGAGCTGCCAATCTGGAAGATACCTAAATGAATGAAACAAAGATGATTTGAATTTTAGTTGCTTTACTTGTCTTTTTTTTTTCCTCCCCTCCTTCTGAAAAAGATCCATTCACTTGAACCTCCTTTCTGTACTAGAAGCTTTTCCCCCACCCCAGGCTGATCCTACAGAGAATTAGAAAGTGAATAAACCTTGAGATTTCAGGACTTGAAAGTACAAAGAAATGGTCTATATAATGAATTAATTTAGTTTCAGAATGTCCTGATCATGCCACTATTGCCAAATTTTTTATGTCTCCAACTGCAAACTGCCTCTCTTTGTTGTATTTTAT
This sequence comes from Empidonax traillii, assembly GCF_003031625.1. Lineage (NCBI taxonomy): Eukaryota > Metazoa > Chordata > Aves > Passeriformes > Tyrannidae > Empidonax > Empidonax traillii. Next base: position 609,953 of record NW_020955300.1, on the reverse strand, counting down.
TCTGAATAAATATGCAGCAATATTAGCAGCATACTTAGCTAATCTCAGAATCAGAAGGTTAGATTTACACAATCTGCATCTCACATGCAGAATACCAAGCTTTCTTTCATTATTACTTTATTTTGCTGTGCATAGCGGCTCTAGGGGCATTGAAAAAACAGCTTCTAGTCAAACAGCAATTAGAAAAAGAGAACTGGGGTATAATCACTCTAAAATTTCCGTATTTTACCCCTTAAATAAGTTGTCAGATTGTATGTATTAATTTATCCTCTTAGTCCAACATCACTGTCCAGGTCCCAGGGACATCAGTTTCTCTGAAATGCCAGCACTGCTTACTGCCATTGATACAGAGAAACTTTATCTGTTTCTTGCTGCAGCTCCATGAAAGCAAAACCACAAATGAAATTCCAGTTCAGAGCATTGGCCCTTCATCATATTTTGAACAAGCTTTCACCTGTTAAAAAGAGGTAAAAAGGTGATGTTAGAAAGTTCTGCTATAGTAGTGTAATGCCTTGTGAGCATATCTATTTACAGAAGAAAGAACATCACCCATGTTTTTCACAAGGAAATGAGACCTGTAAAAAGAGTCAGACTGGAGTTCTGTGGTGATGAGGAACTGAGTCCCCACATATTACATGCTCCTCTTTCTACAAAATAATTCCTATGTTAAGGAAAAACATGTACTATGCATTTCTAATGGATTTACTTTTTTCAATTTTAAAAAAAATTATCCTCAGGATGGTATACAGGATTTTTTTTTTTTTAATTGCTAAAGAGTTTGAGAAAGTTGATAATCAGGAATCAACCTAGGCTGTAGAAACAGTAATTTTTGTCTCTAGTAATTTTTAGGATTTGGTTGGAAAAAAGCTGAGAAGTTCAGCTGAGGCTGGGAGCAAGGCACTCTGAAGATAAAGTTGCATGGCTTCTTTAGAGTTTATTTAAACTTCCCTTATTTCAGAAGTAATTTTACCTCAAACAGAAGATCCTTTATCCACATTATAGTGCAGATATATTCCTCCTCCACCATCTTTTTGATAAATTTCAATTTCAAATAACTTAATGGCTAACAGCCCCCAATTGTTCTTTATATTAATAGAAATACATGGTCTCTTTTGAAGTTCAAGTAGTAATTCAGTGCTTAATATTCTTCTACTGTTTATAAATTATTAGAGAAGGGATGTCATAGCTTTTGATGCGTCATTACAACCCCTATTCAACTGGAAGCAACTTCTATACAGTTAGGAATCAAATGCATTTACTGGAACCACTGTGTCATCAATTATATTTCTTTTGGACTATGGGTATAATAATATGGTGTGTTCACCGCATGAAATTAGTGAGAATGCTTGTAAGAAAACAAATTTTTTACTTAAAAATATTCATAGAATGTTGTGTGTGTGTGTGTGCTAGAAAGTATGAAGATTTAAAGACAATTCCTAGCTCTCAAACACTCTCCAAATTTCAGTTCATTAAAACAGCTGAAACAAATCAGTAATGTGTGAAATTTCAGTAGAAAAAAACCCCTAACAAATAAAAAAATTCAAATATAATTTCAAATAATCAGTAATGTTTGATAGAGTAAAATGAGATGCAGTTCTGCAAATCACTTGTTGATAGACTGCTTCTGACATAAACGCTCCCTTCCACTACAGAGGTAGGTTGTGAACAACCATATCTTAAAGTGCCTTGATTTTCCTACTTTAGGAGCAAGTCAGAGTGACTTAGCTGAAACAAGTCACTGCTGTTAGAATTGAAGGTAAAGAGGGCTTGCTTATTTCATCAACTAATATTGAGCAAACCTGTAATTTCCACTTGGGTTGAGCATGAAAATTTCATAGCTCTGATTGTGTTTTGGGAAGCTGAAGAACTATAGATTGTTCAGAGGCTTCTGCCCACAACCATCTCAGTCATGCAGGCAATGAGGGACAGCTATCCCATGTCATGGCATCTTACAAACAAGGCTTACAAAGATAAGCCAAAACCACATTCTGTTTTTCAAAACAGTTAACAAGAAACTCAAAAAAATAAATACAGTCACCAGGAGGATATTAATAAAGAGACAAAACCAGAGAGAGATAAACTAGACTGTTCACTTACAATTTCCAAACAAAAAGAGGAGCTAATTTACAGCAAGTCATTTTAAACAGTCTGGCCAAATCTCAGCTCAGAATAGTGATATTTCTTAAATACTGTATGCAGCCACTTGGTAAGAAAAAGCCTGTGATTCTCTGATAATAACAGGAGGCGGGGAGGTAGGCAGAGGGAGAAAGGATAGCAATAATACTTAAGGAATGTTTCTTTCCCTCTAAAGAAGAGAGATTGTCTCCAGTAAAGGAATATCTCTTCATTTTATCAACTCTCTAGCGATTTCTTGTCACCAGATGAATACTATAGTGCTTACTACAAAATAAATTAAAAAAAGAGTATGCTTTAAATACAATAATTCATTAAAAAAATAGAAAAGAGATGCCTAGATTTTTTTTTTCCCTAGGCTAAAAGGAACCAACTACTTTTTAAATCAAAACTGGGAGAGAAGGAAATTAAAAAAAAGCCAGAGTTAAAAAACAACAGGATTGTATTGATGCAGCTATGGCAAAACCAAACAGACAGGCAGGGACAAGATTGCATCCAACCTCCAAAACACATGTAAAGTTGGAGCTAAAATGTCATATGCGTATGCAATTTATATGCAAAAATCTTTTACATAAAGCTACTAACTGCCAAGTCTTCTTTCACAACTTTCTCAAGGCTTGCAGTAACTCTGGGATTTTAAATTCTCCCTCCGTCACCTTACTGAAGGCACGACTGTCTGTGAAGAACACGGAAACTTTCTTAAGGCCATGGTATTAAATTCTTCCTTACATTGCTGGGCTGGTGGCTCAGCAGGAAGACCTATTTTTTGCTTGTGTTCAAGCAACTTCCCTGGCAGTTATTGCCTGCAACAGACTGTAGGGAAGTTGCCAACATTTAGAAGCTCCGATGATGTGAGCCAACCTTAGACTAATAATTTTTTTATCTCAATGTAAGTGGAAGAATTACATAAAAATAGACAATTTTTAACAGTATGGTATTCTGTTATGAGAGAAGACTAAATAACATGGGTGCCATATGAACATCTTTCTCCTATCTACAGCACCTAACTTTAGCATAGTCCATATGTCTATTTGTCTGATAGCTGAACTTATTGAAATAACATGAGGTTACAAAAGAGAGTTCTAAAGCTCAGTGCCCTCAAAGCTGAGACACCTATCAGCCGTAAATACTTTTTTTTGCATAACCCTCAAAATTAAAACCAATTAGCAAGTGCACTGGAATATTACGTGGAAAACCTAGACACATTTTTAAGAGTCCAGAAATCAGGATGAATGCTGTAGTCAGACATTTACTACAGTCTTGTGCCTCTATCTTGATACGTGTGAGAGCTTCTGCCAGTCTCTTAAGAAGCTGCAGGATGACAGCAGAGGGTGGAGAAGTAAGCCCCCAGATAACTCAGGCTGCACACACAAGTGAGTCAGTGGCCAGCACTGGCAATGGCATACAGAGGAACTGGAAACAATGACTTCATTCCCAAGTTATTTTAAACTCAGTCAGAGCAGTTTCCTTCAGACGCAAAAGATGGGCAAAACCACCAGAAGGAGACAAGAAATGGTGTTACAAACATTTTGCTTTCATTTCTCGTCTCTGTGGCTATTGTACATTGTCAGACTCTTTTGTGAGCATTTCCAGAGCAGAGGCTCTGACATATCTGCTCCCAGCAAACAGTTTAAATGTTGGCTTTAAATTCCTTAACAGATTCCAGGCCATCATCTTTTTTAATTAAATGCAAAAAAACTATGTTAATGCAACGTTAATGTTGAGATTGTCATTGGACAGATGTCAAGAAATTCAAAGTTATGGTTCCCACAGCAACCATAATTTAGCGAACCCCTCCCCCACTTCCACAACCACCCTCCTGAAACATATTGGTCTCAAACTGTACAACAGGCACCAAAGTGAGGGGAAGCTGTGAGAGGCAGAAACTGTGCCCAGGACCCTTTGGAGCTGCTGTAGATGGGCTGGACTTTGCCTCAGTCCTCCTTCTGGAGGAGAAAGTACTGCTAGTGGTGGCACTGGGACAGAATGGCCCCTATCTACACTTGACAGCAGTTATATTATTGTGTAGCAGGGGTAAATTGGGAGCTCATTTCACTCACTTCAGCAGCATATTCACCAGTATACCTAACCCAGGACAAACCAGCTGTACCTGTAGTTACAAAAATGACCCCTATAGCCCATGTGTGAATACTAAGCCAAATGCTGAAAGCAATCAGCTAATACATAACACAGCCAACAATGCAGGTGTATCACCGTAGCCACCACAGTCAACATGACACAATGGAACTATCCTTTCTTTATTCATCCCAGGATACAACACACTTCATCACTATGCACCAGAGCGAGCACTGAAACACACAAAGCACAGAAACAATAATTTCCAGTGAGATAACATTTTTCACGGTACAGCTTTTCAGACCATGATCTCTCAGGCTTTGTATGTAAAGGAAACATACAAATTTCATCTAAAAAAAAAGAGCCTGAAACTTGAAAAATAATCCAATACAGTGCTAAAAATCATATGTTTGGAAGCAGTACTTGTTTTCTGACATTTTATAACTTCCCTTATATGTCATCCCAACTAATTCCTCAAAATTCAGTACATCAAAAAAGTAAAAAATCCATTCACCCAACAACCTCGTGACCTCTCTCTTGCTAATATCATCTTAGTGTACTACAGATCCCAACTGCCCTTCTTCTAAACTGTCTAATTAAAGTTAACCTAATTAAGTTAGACAAAAAATTACCTTCAATATGTACTCAAGTTTTCTGTCTAAATCTGCAGACCTGTAAAAGAACTTACATTCCTGAAAATATATCTGTTTTTTCCAACTTTATCACTTTTCCTATATCTCTCCCTCCAAACCTATTTGGAGGTATTTTAGAGGACTGTTACAGCTACACACACTAATCTTCTGTCATTTTGCCCTGCCTTTTTTTAAAATCTGGAGTCTTTGAATGATTCTACATTTAATCCTAAAGCCAGTGAGTTACAGCAGTCCACCATTAAAACAGTTACTACATGCTACGTTGCTAGGACCTCACCTGAGTGGAAATGATAAATTTTGAGATACAACACCATGAGAAAAGAATACTTTTACTACTGGTGTTGCCTGACCATACAGGTCAGTGTTGGAGACCAGCAGAATTTGGATGCTTCACGTCATTCACAAAATGTGAGGATTGATGCTGTTGGTGAATGAGGTGGCATTAGCATAGCACTGTCATCCAGGGACGGCTCAGCTGTGCCCACCAAAATGGGGACCAACTTTTTTTTTAACCAGTTTTAAGACTGACGTGGAAGAGAAAGAATGCTTACAAGAAAGTGTTTACAGCTGCTGCCTGTGTGTCCTGCTTGCCCATTCACTAGTCTGGGCTTTAGGGGGCTTGCTCCCTTAAGTTTTTTCCCCCAAGAAGCACTTGACCTGTTTGTAGAATGGGAAGAGAAGGTAACAAAGAGAGAGGAGAAGGAAATATGACCTGTAGGACATCCACCAAGTGATTTAAGTTCATATATATGATGGCAGTTTCACCTTGGAAATACGAATCAAGTAATGCTCCGACACTTGCTCTTTCCTGTCAGACACTTCTTTTATCCTCAAGACTGTCAATAGCTTAAAAGTTGCATTATATCTTCTCCAGTGTTAGTGCAGCAGTTTCCCATTTGATTTCATATTCAGTTCATATTTGTGGAAGCAGGAGGGGCTCTTTACTTTACTTGATAAATGGCAACATCTGGCTTTGTGATGGGCCATCACCAGCATGTTTAAAGAGCTGCTGACGCTTCAGGGAAAACTTGGTAAAACATTTAATTTAGCGGCAATTCTAGTTATTTATTCTATTTTCTGCATTCCTCATCCTCCACTTCATACTAGGGACATTTGCATGAAAACAGACCACAGATCCTGAAGAGTTCATCTTCACATAATATTTTTTCATCTGGTGTCCTAATCAAGCTTGTGTCACAGCAATCACATCCGTAGCAACCACTCATGATGTCATAGAAAATTAGAGTTTCTGGGGAGGATAATGAACAGGGCATAATGATGTTAAAGGTCCAAACTCTGTATTACACTACAGAGGTGTAAATTTGTTAGAAGTCTGTGAGAGAAAACTGAATTGTGCTATTGCTCTCATACAAGCACACACAGGACTTGACCTTTTCTTTTGGTTACAGAAATACAGTGAGCTAAACATTCCTGAATACCAGCATATTTATATAAATACCTTAACTTGTCTATATATAGATACTTTTAGAACTGAAAAAATGAACAGACAGTTTCTCAAATCACATTTTTGTAAAATCTCACAGGAAGCTTCTTGAAGTAGTAGCAGGTCAAATATAGCCACAGGTGTAGACATTGTACAAACAAAGTTTCTCCAAAAGCCAAAATAAATTTTTAACTCTTATTCTTTAGGTTTTGTGCAGTTTTGTGCTGAATATTTGTAAATGAACAAGTACTCCCCATTTCTTAAGCATGTGCTCAACAGCTTATCCAAATCAGGAAATCATAAATAATAAACAGGAACAATACAACGATAGGGATCTGGCCCGAGTTTTAGAATGGTCATCTATTTATATCCTGTGTGTAAATGCTAAAACATGCTTATTTCATGCATTAGCAAAATGAGGCAAAGGACTTAATCTCTGTGATGCAAACTCCATACTTCATCCATCAAAACATCCATCAAAGAGGGAGCACAAATCCTTCTCCTTAGGTCACTACTTCTGGCAATTGCACAAACATATCAAGAGGTACAAGGGCAGATGTACTAAGGTTCCTAACGGTGAAAGAACTAAGCTGTGAACTTGTGAACTTTTAGGTTACTTCCTAGGAAATGCTGTAGGGATAGAAAAGATGTTAACTTGACCTGTGTTCTGAGCAGCCATTCCGCATCCTGTAACAGGGAACAGAGTCCATGCAGACAGCATTAGGTGCAGTTCTTTCCTGACCCTTAAGTTCCACAGCCTCACACAGAAAAGGAAAATACAACTTTAGCCATGGGAGACCACCCTTGTCACCATTTCCCCAGAAGGAAATATTACTGCAGCTGAGGTTTGCCTGAAGTTTGATAAATACTGCAGCACTTTTCAGCTCTGCTCCCAACTGCACCGTCTGGAAATGCCCATTTATGCACTTACAGATGTTATTGTAATGTGCAGAAACTTGGAATTGAAAAGAAGGTAAATAGTGTATCTTTATGCTATGTTACATTTTCTAGAAGTGCAATTGAGGTATCAATCATTCCATTCTGTCTGCATTGATCGGTAATTTTCATTTTGTAATTTCAAATAAAGCTTCTCTCCACAGCAGCAACGGCAGCACTTTCCAGCATATAACTTCAGTTCATTTTAGCTTCATGACTTAAAGATCCTCTCTCCCCATCATTCCTGCTCATCTTCTAAGTGGTAATTCCACTTTTCCAATTAGATTACTGGAACATGGCAAGTAAACAGTCACCTTTTCCTAGAGCCATAACATCTAACTAACAAGCAAAGTTAGTCCAAACAATAGCTCAGCCCCTACATTCCCACTGTAGCACCCACATTTGGATGTGGATCTTTACAAAAATAGATAGATAGAGAGAGAGATAGGTAGAGAGATAGGTAGAGAGTACATACGTGTGTACATATAAAAAAAGTATGTATATATATAGATATATATATATATAAATAAAAGTGAACCTTAATAGAACTAACCAGAGTGGTTGTTCAATTTACACTAATTTTCAAGAAAATAAAAATGTCAGGAAAGACACGTACTCACACATACACACACACAAAGACACACACACACACACACACACACACAAAATACTGTAAGTGGCTGAAGACAGAAGCCAGCCATGTTCAAGTCCTGACTTACCACATAGCCTTAGGCAAGTTACTTCTCTTGTCCCTCAGATTGCTCATCAGTAAAACGGGGATCATAACCACTTAACTCAACAGGTTGTTGCAATGATATACAAATTCATTGCTCTTTCAAAAGCTATGAGCTCTCCTAATGAAGAGTTCCTCTGAGATACAAAGAATTCATAGTGGGAAATAACTAAAGTAGGAGTAAGGCTCATTTTCATTAGTTCTGACCAACACTTTTCTGTGACAGCAGGTTTGGGTTAGACATAAAAGCAGAAAATTCTTACAAAACTGACTATAAAACTGATGGAAGGAAAGAGAGCAAGAGTGACTTTGTCAGTATCAGTATTCCATGTTTTTTAATTACTCCTATTGCATTTAAATACTGTGTACCAAAATACTTCAGACGCATCAGAAATATCCAAAACAAAGAAGCTTTGGAGAAGCTTCACAAATGACAGTAAAACTCAATTGAGAAACCAGGACAATATCACCTAAAAGGTCCATGAATCCTGCATAAGAGACCATGTTATAAATTAATTATAATACTTATGCAAAATTTTACATATTATTTATGCTACAGTAGCACTTTGGCATGAAACTGATTTAGGCCACACAAGGCAGTAAAGAAAACATTGCTGAAGAGCCTTGAGGTGGACAAAGGGAAGAAGAAGGTGACGCACAGAGGGAGCTGATGTGACTCATGAATAATCACACCATGGCAGAAGCCAGGCAGTTTTATCTTCCAACCCATCTGGTTAGAAGATAATACAAGCACATTCACACATGCTTTAAGAATGTGCTTTGACAATAGTTGCACACCCTCTTAAATTTATTTTCAAAACTTATTCACAAAATAAATGTTCAATTCCAAAAATGCCTATCAAAAATAAAAAGTTACAAGCTATATATTTATGGAAAAGATAACTGTCCAAACAGAGATCATCAGTACACATATTCCCTAAGACCTGAATCTTTCACAGAGCAAATCCACATAAACACATGATAAATCTTGTCCTCTGGGGCCAGAGTTCAGCAGCTGATGACAAAGGACACAACGCCTCATCTGGAAGAGTGGCAGCCACAGTAGGGATTTTACAGCAAAGTTTTCTTGCTGAGGCAGTTGAGTATGGGAAAGGAGTCCAGTCCCAGCTCTACCACCTGCCTTTCTGGTGACTGACCACAGCACTTCATGACACCACTTCTTCCCCATCCTTTGAGTACTCCATAGGGTCTACTGGGACTTCCCAGCATCAACCTGATATCACCACTATCACCATTTTCTAAGGCCTAAGACTCTCCATCTCTCCTCCTCAAGGACTTTCCATTACTCAGCAACTTTTATGTGATTTTGCACAGGACCATTTGACCTGAGGGACTTCAATCATGGGCTAGGCTGCAGCCTAAACTATACACTTTGATCCTACTGCTCTTCTTCATACATTACAGGACATGCAACCCCACAGCTCCCTTCCAGAATCCAGTGTCTCCCATTGACCTTAGTCCCAACGCATTCCACTCTCTCCCCAAACTATTCTACTTCTCTTTCCCTTGCTAGAGGTAGTACTGGGCAGCAGGGTGAGGAACTGCAACAGATGCAAGTCAGGTATGGCCCAGAGGCCAGCAAATGGTGGCAGCCTGGCCTGGGTTCACTGCAGGTAGAACCCGAGGCTACAGGAGCACTGGGGGTCTAGAGGAGGGGTTTCACACTGCAGGCCATCGTGAAGGGTCCCTGTGCCACCAGCAGTCCTCGAACTCAAGCCGAAAGCTAAAATCCACCAAGTACAAAACTCATTTCTTCCTGTAAAGAACTGTCAACTGCCATTGAAGTTTTCCTCAAAGTAATAGCATACTACTAGTAATCCACTTTGAAAAGTATAATCATAGAGAAAAGTATGGTAATAGTTATGGGAGTTTAAACTATTATTGTTATAAGACAACAGGACTAAGGAGAAGGAACTTTATGCTGCAGCAGGAGTTTCCTTACAGTCACACTGCATGAGAGAACTCCAGAACAAGTCATTCAAGTCCCCTGAAGACTAGTGGAAAGTTTTAACTATGCTAGTAGTGCCAACAACTCTTGCCTTGCCACCAGTGTGAGGGACAGGGCCTGCAAGACAGAGGGCCCTTCACTTCAGGGCACAGCAGGGTGGCTGTGGGGGCATGACTGGGACGGGTGGAAATTTTTTCCTCTTCCATGTGTGAGGCAGCATACTGCCCATGGAGGGGTAGTGATTCAGCCTGAGCTGATCCTTTGTGCCACTGTTGTCACTGAGAACTGATGCTCACACACACACAGCCCTCAGCCCACTGCCACTGTAAGCCCAGTAGACTCTCCCGGCTGTGCTTGCTGGATGATGTAGCACTTGTTTTACCTGAGGAATGTCTGCTCCAGGCTCTGCGTTCTGATTACAGCCCTTCATCAGGCAAGAGCGGATAACTGAGGCAAGAGAATGGAAACTTGACCTGTTTTATGAGGTTTTCTTATTTCATGCTGAACCTAAATGGATTTAAAAGAGAGCTCGTAACACCTGACTATGGAAAGCAATATTTAGGCCCATTAAAGCTTTACCACATCACTCCCTCTCATGGAAGAGTCCAGTCAAGGGCTAAAACTTCCCTACTTTTCCTCTTTCTTTCAAAATTTGGCTTAACCCAAAGGTTGGCAATACAATTACTGACTTGTATGAACTGGATGGAGTCTCTCCTTATTTTGTGAAAAATTTACTTCAGTTTGGCCATCAAGAGCAGCATCCAAACAACAAAATCTACTGTTTCCCTCAGCTGAAACAAAAATACATGTTTATTTACTTAACAGAGAAAGAAACTGGAAACATGGAGAAGCTGAGCAGTTTTGCAGGCTACAGCATAATTTTACTGAAAGAACTTGACGAAACCAGTTCCTCTGCAACCAATACTTAATGACAAGACTACGTACATTCATCATTTTTTTAATCTAAACTTTGGCATATAAGAAATATTGAAATAAACTGAGCTAAGAAACAAATAAAATGTGCCCAGAGCCACAAATGGGTCTTTTTTCGTTTGTTTTCTTGATTTTTTTCCCCCCACTTCCCACCTCTGCGGTGTCTGCCTGCAATGATTAAGTTGACAAATGAAGTTCTGACTACTAATTAAATTGAAAATAGCAGATATACTGTGACAGTGATCTCTCTCTCCCTCATACATCACCAGTAACAGTTACTGTGCATTGTTTTCCCTGCTCAGCTCTCCCCAAGCCCAATGGCACAAAGCACAGCAGCTGACCTACACCGGGATGGGAGGGAGGGAGCCAGTGAGTGTCTCCTCTTGCATATCAAGAGAGGAGAAAAGAGTTTCAATGTGTAACTACGAAAGCCCAGAATCATCACTGTACTGGTGCAAACATTGAGAGGACCTGTACTTTAGCTTGTCTTTTTTTAGCCTGGCAGAGGTTGGTTTGTCTTCTAGGACACACCTCATAGCTCTGGTGACTGGGTATCTATGCATCTGTATATGTCGATTTTTCTCACTTCAGCCTCAGAAACCTGCTCCTGACACCCATGGATTCTAGTAGTTCCATGTGGGGCAAAAGGCCCAAGCAGAAGTAATGAAAGGAAATATCTATTATCCATTGGGATAGCACTGAAGAGATCACTTGCCCTCCAAGAGCACAATGGAGGAAAGATATACATGGGCTTCAGTCATCCCTGCTTACACCACCTAACCTTTATGGTCTTTTCAAACATTTGTAGCCATTCCTTGGACTATATACTGTCCTAATGATTCTTCTTATTTTGTGATATTTGTTTCTACTCCCTTGGTGCAGTTTTTTTCATCTCCATAACAGCAGAAATTTGAAAGCCAGTCTGAATACTTTGATTTTAAAGAAATACTTGATGTATATGAGCTGTGAAAATTCCAATCCAAATCATCTCTGAAGTTTATGACTTATAGCCAATGAAAAATTTGTTCAATTGTTCTCATTGCACCTCCTGCTTTATTGAGATGGTCTGTGGATTTTCTTTCAATATACTGTGCAGAAGATGACTCTCACAGACAAAAGGCACAAGCATTTGAAGCAAAAATGTCAATGTGTTGATTTACCTCTATATATCATAGACACATACAAAAATACAAATAGATTTTATGAATAGTAATAATATGATTTGTGTTCCCATTTGAGTCAGCTGAGGTTTTCATTCTTTCCTCATTTTGGGTTAGTTTATTTGATTTCATTATTTAAGTATTCTTTTACGGAATTGTCTTTCTGATTTCTTTTTCAATCACAGTGAGTCACCCATATGTTTCTTTCTTCATAAGACAAATAATTCAACAATGTTTTCCGGTGTTTCTGAAAGGAAGAAAATTATAGTCAACCAAAGCCATTTTGATTGTAGTTAGTTGACAACACCTAGAATAATGACAAAATAAGAAGCTCTTAACAAAAAACCCTGGTTGGTTTTAATTTTTCATCTCTGGTTGGTTTTAACTTTTGTCTTTCAGAATTTTTTGTTTTGGAAAAAGTAAGGAGTACCCAGCTTATTTTTTGGAAAATGCAATTTTTGTTTATTTCTAGCAAGTCTGAACTAACTGAAGCCTTAAGTGAAGTTTTGAAAATATTTAAACATTTTTAACAAATGAAGGTGCAGAGTGACACATAATCAATCACTCTGACTGGCAGCTCTTTGGGTCAAAAATTATTTTTTCATTTCATATTTAACCAGAGCCTGATACAGCAGAAACTGTGGTGGGCAACCTAAGCAGAATCATAAGGGCCAACTTAATCCAAGCCTCGGCTGGGAAAATACCAAGTGAAAGCCTATGGCTTGCCCTTCTTTTCAGTCTCACGAGAATGATGGACTCCTTTCACTCCAGAGAAACTTTTGTGAATATACAGGATGAAAAGTTGATGAGACAGCTGGACCCATCCATGAAAAGTTAGAGAAGTGACCATGCTGTAAAATGCCCCCAATTTTTCTCACACCTCTTCCTAACCAATTTAGTTTGCCTCACTCCTATGCATAGAAATATACTTTGCCCTTTATTCACCCAATTTCAAGGTTATACTCAAACACGTACTGGAAGATAAAAGCTTTAAATAATGTACATTCTCTCATTGTCCTTTTCATCGAGATCACAGGTGCATGACCTCGTCCCCCAGCACAAAAAGCTGTTGTCATGGAAACAGCTCAGGATGCCAACTTGACAACAACTGACATTCAAACCAGGAGGGACACCTTGTCTCCTGCCCTCCCCCACCAAAACAGTACATTTCAGCAGGGGCCAAATCTGCAGTATTTTTCCCCTGCCAGGGCTGGGATGTGCTCTGCTGTGAGGAGGAGGTGCAGTTGACTCCAGCCCCACACGGCACATACTGCCCCCCAAAAATGCCTTGGTAAAACGGCATCTGATACTACAGCCTGATCAAGTGAGCTAAGAAGAGTATTCTTTGCTTTCAGTGCTTAGTGAGATGTGGTAAGGGGAAGAGGAGGCCACCTTTCTTAATGGCTGGAACAGAGAATCTTGTACTAGACCTCTTACAGTGCCACTAAATCCATTTCTTTCAGAGTGCCAATAGATCATTATTTTCCTAGAGGAAAATCACTTCAGCACTCTACATTTTCATTTCCTGCCTGTAAAATCAGGATAACTGTACCTATAAAAAGTCTCAGATAAAGAGCTTTCAGTAATCAGTATTGTAATCCATTTTTTTTTCCTTATCCTATTTCCAGCTGTATTGATACTGTGGTAATTATTCACCATTTAGCTCTTCTAATTGAGTAATAAATAGTCCAGGAAGCAGGAGATAGACTTCTAGGTAAACGTGTTGGAAAAGTGGATACACATTCCAGAGAGAAATAAACTCAAGGGAAAGGTCTCTTATTTATGCTTTGTCCCCCAGGAGATTTAATTGGAAAGAATTATATAGTTAAAAGACACCTGCATTCCTTGCCTCCTCCATGCCTAAGCATTTAAGAATATGCAAAATGTCATACTCAACTTTAAAGGAAAAAAATTAATATTTTTGTACATACATATATATCTATGCACATATATATGTCTATGTATCAAAAATAAATAAATATTTATCATTGTGTTTGGGGGAAGGGAAACAAAACACATACAACGGCATTTACTTTCCTGGAGGCTCGTGCATATTCTTGTGCCTGAATGCTGTCTTGTGATCTCTACATAACCTTTGAAACACAAGTGCATATTTCACCCTTGCAGACTAGCACAACCATTTTTTTGTCATTCCAATTTCATTTCCAGTGCGGTGTGGACTGCGGGCTCAGCAGTCACTGGAGTCTGAAGTGACTCTTGGGACCTCCTCACTGTTCTATATGCAAATGGCCCTGCACCTGGGCAGCCGAGCGGGCTTGCCGACAGTTTAGTTATGCAAATCTGATTGATCGAGAGCATATTGCAGAAGAACACACGCAGGCCTGAGACACTGGCAGCTATATTTCACTGGCTAAATTCCCGAAGAAAAAAAAAAAAATTAAATGCCAAGCATTTTGCTGCATATTCCTATCAACCCCTGAAGTGCACTAGCATTTATTTCGGTACATTTTCAACACTTTGCTTAAATGTTGTTAATGCAATTTCTTGTGCTATAGCTGAATTCACAGAAGGGCTTGTTTTCTGTATTTTTTTCCTTAAAGGCACAAACAAAGACCCAAAACAGCAATAAAAAATGGTTACCATGATGTCACAATACAATAAGTCTGTCAGTTTCTTTGAAATAGTTCTCTAGGCAAGTGGAGTAAATGCAGTGTTAAAATATAATTAGGTCCTACAGTACAGAGGAGTGCAAAGAAACTGATGTACTAGTACAACTTGCCCAGACTTTATTCTTTCTGTAACAAAAGGTAAAACAAACAGTGGGAATGTAGATTACATACTGTCACACAGTGTCAAAAGCACTTCTTTCTATTTACTAAACACTTTGTATAAAAAGGTAGGGAAGGAAAAGAAAAAATAAGACAGATAATAAAAGAATCATCTGGGATCAGCTTAAAATAATAAGTTCATTTTTTATTAAAAAAAAAAAGAAGAAAATAAAAGAAAAAAGATAACCCACCTATGTGTGAGCATGTGGAAACCTCTAATATAGAATACGCTTCAGGCATCAAGTTAACCTCGGTTTATTGCATACAACTGATTTATCTTCATTTATAAATGAGTGGTGAGCTTTGGCTCTAATATTTGCATTTCTTGTAGTTGTGTTTATGTACTCTAATGCCTTGGGGAGCCATTCATGGTGTTGAAATAAAATGATTTTTGTTTTCTTTTCACCCATTTTTTTTAGCATCAGATACAGACTATTTTAATGCTTGGACACAAGTAAAACCACTGGGAAGAGATATTAAATCAGCCTTTGGACTCACTCATTTTATCTTTTCCAAGTTACTTTTCGATAGAGTTTTCCAACAACAAGAATACTGATCAGGATAAATTCAGGATACAAATTTTTATTGATTTGAGCTGAAGTGTTTGTTTAAAACAACATCTTCTCCAGCAAGTTTTCAGGTTGGTAGTTCCATAGCTCAGGACTTGCACAGATCCCAAAGCAGAGAAGAGAAACTGTCTCCAATGGCATGCCTAAAATGACTAAAGCAGGAGAATCTGGTCTCAGTTGGAGTCACGAAGCATCAACAAAACAAATTGTTATAACAGGCCACTAGACAAACACCTATTCATCTGGTCCTACAGAATATGAATTCACAGAGACTCTCACAAAAAAATATACTTCCATTGTGAATCAGTGCACAAAGTTCCACACTTCAGAATATTTTTACATAAAAAGCAATTAAAATATGTATTCTTTGGTTTAACTGGAAAAGTATTTGATTTTTAATCTCAGAGTTAAATCTGTTTTAATCTCAAGAGGACTGTGCACAGAACAAAATTTCTTGGCAGCAGAAGATTGTCCAAAAACACTCTTAGAAATCCCCCTGAGAAATACAGTTAAAATTTCTAGAAAGAAGCCAGAGTTATCTAAAGGACTTGAAAAGCCAAGCAACCCTGCTGTAGCAGTGTTAGAGCACAACTTATTGAATAGAAAACATTTCTCTGCACGTTAAGTTGTATTGCCTTTGGCACAGACTCTTCAGCTGCAAATTTGTCCAAGGAATGACATACAGTACACATCAGAGGAGTAATGAAGGAAAGAGGCTTAGATGGGCACTTTGCAGCTGACAGGGAGCTGTTATTGAGCCTTGCCTGCTGTATTTAGCAAAAGAAAAAAATTAAGAAAAAAAATATCAAACAGGGGACCATTTTGTCCCCAAATCCTACTACCGGATCTTTAAAATAAATAATTAAATATTGAAAAAAAAAAAAGCCATCTGACAAGAAAAGCCTAGCCAGAGGGTCAAAAATGAAGATCCTGGGAAAGGTCAAGTTTAATCTCTACCCACGATGCCCTAGTGCATCCCTCACAACAGCTGACTAACAAAAGGGGCTCAGCACTGTGACTGACAGAATTCTTAATTGTATCCACTCATTCATGACAATTTGATTAAAATATTACGCCAAAGTCTCACCCCCTGTTTGCTTCGATCCTCCAAATCTAATTTTGAATTTTCAGAAAGGAGATTACCTCCACAAGCATGACTGGGATGCTATTAACTTCTACTTAATCTTTATTACTGATGTGAATTTAACATATGTATGGCTTCGTCTCGCTCCTGTTGTTTTCTCTCTAAAGTAACGTCTAGGCAATATACAAGTGGCGGACATTAATTTTCACTTTGATATTCTGTCATACCAAAGCTCATACTTTCATATGAAAATTTAAAGATGTACTGTCTTAATACCATGGCACAATTATACTGCATTAAAAAAAAACCACCAAACCTCAAACACACACTAGCTGCCTCTGGTCCCCACCAAAGAAAAGAAGAAAACCCTGCTGAGTAGACTTTAAAGTATTATAACTTTCTGCTGTTATCTTCAGCTGTATCCCCATTGTTACTGGAGCTGTTCCAAGACCGGACAAGAACTGGTGGATTCTACTTAATGTCAGTAATGTAATTGTGAAGAAATCAAGCTAGCAGATAAAATTCCTAAGCAATTTTTATTATTCCCAAATTTATGAAGCTATTAATTGAACATGGCCATTGTTACCTGTGTCCTCACTTAAAAAGGTACTTTAATAAAAGATGCAATTTAATTTTCAAGATGCTTATTCTCTCACTCCTTTTCTCCCCACAAGTGAATTGACAACACCAGCTGCAATTGTGTTTACAAGAGTATTTTCAAACATATTGAACGTGAAACAATACTAATAAATAGACTGGACCAGAAAAAGTTCCACTGAAATTGTTATTTTATTTCCTTCCTTTTCCTCCAGAGGATCAGAAAAGTATATTTTTATTGGTTTTTTGCAAATTTTTTTCAGCATTTCTGTCCATGTCTACAAATTGTTATTGCAAAAAGAGAAGCAATAAATTAATCTTCCTAAATTCAGATGCAGTGACTTTCTAATTCACTTGTCTAACCACTGCTCACATCAGCAGGGGAGTATTTGGACTTGATTCAAACTTGAGGGAGTATGTCACCTGCAGTCATTTAACATGTATACCAGTTACAAGGTGTTGTAGAACTACTTTAAGTGTCTCAAATCCCATACTACATACTGTGAATGATAGGCTGATATCTACAAGTAATTCCTGGAAGAGGTTTCTTAGAATCCTTTTCCACATTTCATACAATGTTTTGCTCAAATAAATATTTTCAGTACTGTTCAGAATTTATTTTTTCTCCCCAATCAAGGAAAATAATCTGTGTCTCTGTATTGAAACCTATAAGTTCCCCAGGACCAAAACTATACCCACACTCAAATTATTTAAGACACTTTACCACCTCTGTATATAATATATAATACACATATTCTCTCTGGCCTGTTCTTTCTGTTTCTAACTCTCTCATGAGACTCAAGAACCTCAAGTTAGGAGAACATCAGCACAGTAAAGAGCCCCCATGTCTTGCAACAACTTTGAAGTGTTCTGAAGTATTCACACTGCATTTGCAGAAGTGCAAAAACTGTAACTCAGGAAATGATAGATAAAAACTTCAAAGGTGATAGAGAGCTCTGCTTGTCCCTTGCAAATGAACAGTAGAAGGACTTCACCCTCAAAGAGATGACCAAAAAGGGAGCTTCTAATTAGAAGTGTAGGAAAGGAAAATGTACATGTTTCATCCCTGAGGACACAATGTTTTCTGGAAGCTTTCTGGATAATACAGACCAGAAGCTGAGCAGCACAGCTGTATTGCAAGGGCAGGCTTTGCAGGACAGCTTTAATAGACAGTAGCTTTGCTTTGCTTAAGGTCACGTTATTTTGCTTATATAGAGATATCACTAGAGGTTCCCTTTTCTTTTGCCAGATATTTAACAATTGCAAAACTCCATCAGTTTTCCTAGCTGGCTGTCTCTAAGCTTTCAGTAAATTCCTGATGGGAAGATATGTATTGGCTGTGCAAGCAAAGCAACATAGGGATCTCTCCCATATCCCATAAGCAGGAGGTCACTTGGCATGCTTAACAACATCAGCAAATACTCTGGCTTGCTTTGACTCACTCTCTCCAAGAAAATGCGTTCCCAGCCACCCATCACAGCCTCCTCCACAGCCTGCACAAGTTTTCTACAGCACAAAATAGTCAGCAAAGTGTTTCCTCTGTCATTACAGGACCAAAGTTTCTAGACCCAAACCTAGCTCCTAGGTTTGAAAAGCTATGGTTGCATCAGCACAGGGTGATAAAACTAGCAAATCAATTTCTGACACTGTCTCAGGAATTCAGGTGAGGGAGAAAAAAGACAGGGTCACTGAGGGAAGGGAACCCTCACCACACATGGCCCTTGTGGAGCCACAGGTTCTGCCCCAGGACTCCCAACTGAAAAATCCTTCCAAGACCTGAAGCCAAGGGGTCACAAGGTCTGGTTCTTCCCCCTTCTGGTCTTCCCTCCATCTCTAAAATGAAGGGTTTTTTTCCTTGCCCTAGCTTTTGGAGTTTTCTTTCTCATCACCTAAGCTCATGGAATATTACAGGACTTGCAGAATTACAGAAACAGAAACACAAATAAACACTCAGTCATGCTGAGCCTTGCTGCAGCCAGCAATCACATTAATACAGTGCTTGCTCCAACATGCCTGAGGTCCCCAGAAGGTTTCTACACTGCACAACTAGTGGTCAGATGAGCAATAATCAAAAGGCTAATGGAAGCATAAATTATTAAATAAATAAGGGACAACTGCTTGAAGAAATTAAGGCCTAAGTAAGTAGGCAGGGCGTCCCCCTACATGGTCCAAAGACAGAGCGTGGAAGCTAAATATATTGGGGTTTTAAAGCTTCCATCTGAGAATTTCCAGTCACAACAGGACTTTCAAAACTCGTTTTTACCACTCTAAACACAGTAAAACTGCACTTATTTTCTGAACTGGAGTGAGCATCCATTTCTGTACCTTGAGGTTACATGCCGCTATTGGAAGAATCTCAGGTGGTTACTCAGATATGGAGTTTACTTTGAACAAGAAACTAAAAACCAAACAAACTATGTCTCCCTCCCCAGAGATATCTCTACAGGTCCATTCCTGGTGCAGAGGGAGGACCTTTGTCAGGAGTTTCTGTCTGTTTAAAGGGTAATACTAAGCAGTCATTGCTTTTCTAAATATTACTGGGAGTTATCAGTTTATCACTCTGTAATCCAATGAACTGAAATCAAACTGGAGGGAAAGAGAATAGGACATCCTGCTAATGCTTCAAGCCCCCAAACAAACCTGACAGTTTCTTAAGAATTCAACCATCATTTGAATAAAACCAGCCTGCTTCTGTTCACTCTATGCCAAATGGTTTCCTGTCATTTTCAGTAGGATTTTTCTTTTTTTTTCTTTTTTTTTTTTTTTTTTTTGCCAGTTCACAATGGCCTTCTATTGTCAGTGCTGTGAAAAGCCAACAACGATTTAAAGTAGTGGGCTCCTATCAGCATTGTTCTCCTTTTCAGAGGCACAGAAAACAAGAATACGTCTATGTTTTCCATACAGTATAAAAAATGCAATTCTCTGTTTAGTGTCATATCAACAGTTCGTGTCCCAATTCAGCGCCATGGGCAATGAATGACAGACTGAGCTGTCCATTCTGACAATGTGACCGAGATATCTGTGGTCAAGACTGCTATATCGTTTTTACCCTTCCAAAAAATGTTGCCAGAAAAGTCTCCTATTTTTATTCCTTTATTTGTTTCTTTATCTACATACAAAGTATAGATAAAAATGAAATTGAGTTTATTAGACAAGCTGCAAATAATGTCTTGATAGCACAGGAGATGTTACATTCCCTCATGCTGCAGCATGTGCTCTCAATGGAGTACAGATTTCTTTATAATACTAATAAAAATAGCTGTAGTCCCCTTCTTTCAACAAAGACTTCCCCCCCACCCCAGCAATTCAGGAGAATATATCTTATTTTCCAGTATAAAAAGAAGCCTTTTTCTTCTTTATAGGTAGCAGGCACACCACAGTTAACAATATGTAGCTGAAGGGTGATTAACTCCAGGTACCATAGGTCTGGAACTGGCAATAAAGAGGTAGCTTGGAGCTGTGCACTGAAAACAGCATCTATTCAAGAGAAGGGGAGAAATGAAACAAAAGTTTGACAATGCTAGAAAAGAAATGTAAGAAATAAGTTGAGGCAGCTGTAGCAGAGCAATGATTTACATGCCGTTAACGTACAGTGGCTGTATGTTGTGCTCAGGACAATATTTAAATAAAAGCAGCGTTAGCCTTGGCAGCCTGTGTATTAACACGCTGAATTTATGTTACCTGCAAGGTAAAGAGTATCTTCTTCTTGTAACATGTACAGGATTTGCAGTGTGTCGAGAGCACTTTTGGCAGTATATTCTACCTTAAGAAGAGCTTACTGGATTTGTTTCAATTTATTTTTATTTTGCCATCATTTTTGAAGTGTTTTCATTTGTTTGTAAGATGTTGAGGATGATGACAATTTTTTCTTTATACTGCCCCAGACTTGAAACCACTCTAGCAGAGGAAAAAAGTTTACACAGGTGACGAAGGAAAGTAGAGATTTAGGCTTAACAGGCATTTGGAGTTGAAGAAGTAGTGGTATTCAGGCTGCAGACTTGTGGCACAAGAGTTTTCCTATCATGCAATGGTTAACTTTATATGAGCTGTGGACTAGTGCTGCGGAGAACAGAGACAACGGCGATGTCTCTGAACAGGCCTTTTGACACTCTGCCAGCATCAGTGTCATCTCCGTCTTGATCCTTCTTTGCTTCTTACATGGCCCTCCCAAAACTATCTGAGCTGCCAGGTAATGTTGGTCATAGGGGGATCTTAGCAGCTGGCTGTTTTGTGACAAATGACACAGAATGAGCAATAGTACATGACCTTTACGGATTCTGGCTGTCTCTTAGAAGTATGTGAAATATTCACAATGAAATACAAAACCTACTTGAAATTCAAGTTGCTCCTCAGACAATTACTATGGAACCAAAAGACCTAACTGCCCTGTATTGGTAAGATATTTATATTTCTACTACCCCCATAAAGTTCTCTGCCTTGTGCATCATTATAGAAAATAACAAGAAGCCAGAGCTTTTTTAAGTACAAGGCCTGTCCTAGATGACTGTCTGAAGTACAGATGAATGACAGCGAAAAAAGCAATCCCAGTGGTAGCAATATGATCTTGAGGCATAGTCTTGGAGCTGAGGTGTGAAACCCTTCAGACTCAGCCAAAATAAACCATTGCTCCTGGGGAGGGGAATGGGGAGTGGAAAGGCACATGGAATTCAGGCATCAGTCCAGAAAAGCAACTGCAGCATTTGCTACAAACTTCTGAACAAAGCACACTGAATCAACAATATAAGTAAATCATCACATCTTCTGCCTCCCAGAGCAAAAACACTAATCATGTTAGGTCCCTCAGAACATCTGTCATCCTCCACAGTATGGAAAAGGGTGAGTTTTAGATCAACAGACTCAGATTCTGTCAGATCAATTATAAGGAAGTCAGTGTTATACTTCAAGGGCCTCTTCTTTCATGTGTCATGTCTCCTTCCAATTTAATTGAGAGTAGGTTTCCCTGCCTAAATTTCTTATGCTATTATTTAGGATCACACTCAGAGGATAAAGTCCTCAGAGGACAATGTCCAAAGGCATTAAAAGGCTGTTGTAGGGAAATTAACAATCCCACTAGGTTTAAGACCTCTCCATGTGCTTTAATATATCTGGTAGGACAACAGGGAAGATAACAATAGGACTGGAGTTCAATATTTGGCAGTTATAATTCAATGAGACTGTATGTCTCTTATATAACTTCATAATATGCCACTACAGAAAGTGAAGAATATAGGCCTGGGGCAGATGGATTTTTTATTTAAAGACAGCAGCAGTAGCATGAAAAAGGAAAATTAAAAATTGTAATGGATATCTGCCTCTGCAAGAGCAGAACAAATGTTTTCTGTATCTCTGATAACTGGGAAGAAACCTGGACTGTAATCCAGGGATTCTACACACTCCCTCATTTCTCCTTCTTCCAGCAATTAGGAAGATGTCAAAGATTACACCTTTACCTCCATTGCCAAAAAGTAGTGATTTTGTCACAAGACAATTAACAGTCTCTCGTGGAAGCATGGAACAAGTTTCTTATTTAATACACTACCCAGGCAGAATCAAAACCATAGTCATTCCTCTTTCAATAAAACCCTTATTGCTTTGCCTGTTACTGCCAGAGCTGAAAGATATGAGTACTGAATTTAGCAAGGAGAAGGATAATAGAGAGCTTCAGTCAGATTACAGGTGTGCATATAGGAAAAAAGACTTCTGATTGTGAAAGCAGCCTAAATCAGAAGACAAAAAAAAGGTTTCAGATCCCAGGTGTAATTGTATTTACATTGATAAATGCAAAACAGAAATAAGATACAAATTTTGAAAGCAATTAAATACTGAAGTATCTTGCCTTGTGGAAGTTTTCTCATCACCTACAATTCTTAAACCAAGGTTAACCAGACAGTTTTGCTGAATGATGTTCTTTGACAGAGGAATCATCCAAGAAAATTCTGCAAATACTGTTACGTATGACCAGTAGGGTGTTGGACTAAGATGTCACAACAGTCACTCCCAGACTTAGATTCTTTAAGAATTCAGAATTATCACAGAAACCATCCTCCTCCCTCCACCTGATGGCTATTCTGTGGGAGAACGACATAACATGCAATTTTTAGAGTTACCAAAAGCTATTGCCAGGTCCCAAAAATCTAAAAAAGGTGTCAGGTAAGGAAAAATTCATGCAAACAAAGTGACCTCTAGAGTGAAACACAAGAGTTAAGAAAAGTACTTTCAGATAAACCAATGCAAGAGCATATAAAGTTAGTGCACAATGTCCATGCTGATTATAATATGATCTGATTTAAAATATTCCTTGAGGCAAGGTTTTAATAATACTTAAAAAGGCCTGACAGCTCCCTGTCAAGGTATGTCCATGTTATTAAGTTGTAAAGCAACTGTCTTGCTCATAAAGCAATCCAAACTGGAAAACACGTGGTGGACAAAGCCAAGGACAACAGCAGAAATCAGTGTTGAGCCTTGGTTTGGTGATGTGTTGAGATGTGCCTCCTAAGAACTTGCATTAACTCTGACGAGTTGCATCTTCATGCAATTCATCTTCATCACACTGAAACATGAACAAATAAATATCAGGCAAATAGAAGCTCAGCAAGGAGGAGGCAACACTGACAAGAGCATCACTAGGACAAATTTCCCAAGTCACTCCCAGAGCTGAACACCAGAGCTGAATAAGTGAGAGACAAGATGACTATCTGTAAAAACCTTCTGTCGCTATGTCAAGGAAATGCAGTGGGACCATTTCATGCCTGCATTCCAGCCAGTGTTTGGGGTTTTCTCTACTCTTCTCTGAGGCAAATTCTGTGTTCTGCAAATAATTTGCTGTCCTCCTCACCCGTACATTATTTACATCCCCTTGTCTGATCTTAACCTGTTACTAATCGATTTTTTTTCCAGGAACTTCATCACAGTCATGGATTGATTTATTTTGTACTTTACAATTCAGTTCTCCATTCTTCTGTTAATTCTGTTGTTTCACACACTCCCTATCTCATTACTATACTTCCCAGCCTTCTATTTTTCCTTCTTGCACTTCAGCTCTGTATTGCAGATACAACTGATTTTGCTTTCATCATCTTTTCTTAGAATCATTATGATGTTTGCTGAATATTTTTACTTTTTCAGGTTGGTGTTTTCAAAAATCTTAAATTATGCAACCTTATATTTTCCTGGGCAAAGTGGCCAATCCTCTTAAGATTTTACTATATTTGGCTTAGCCAGTCAAAACAAAGACCCAACCTTGCTCCTTCTGTTATCTGAGCTAGTTGCTGGTTAACCTGTGTGTAAGAGCTTACATGATGAATTTCATTTGTAGCCCATCAATCTGATTATTTTCTAAATCTGTTCTGATGGAAGAGCATAATGCTTGAGACTTTACAATGTACTTAGCCTGGAAGTTTTTCTTGGAAGTGTATCTATCTCCTTCACAAATACTTACCACTTGCACCTGCTTTTGGTGACAAAGTGCTTTATGAAAAAAAAAAAAAAAACTAACTCTAAAAACATCCATGGACTTCAGGCATTACCCAATTTTGAAATGCATCACAGATTGCAAGAACACACTGACAGACTTCAAGACAGTTTGAATTAGTCCACTCAGCCCTCCATGCTGCAATGAACAGTTTACATGGGACATGTTTAAACTCCAGGTGTTGTATAGCCTGAGCTGGGGGAGGGCAATCCCCTCATCTGCCCCCAAAAAATGAAGAATCATTTGATACTTCAATATGAGTGGAGAATGTAATGTTTCCCCCATGTTCCCATTAATTTTTGTATTTTGTCTGAAAATTCAACCAAGTTTCAAGCCCTGCTGTACTGCCTGTGCTGTAGATAGTGCACATGACTCCCTTACGCGATTCAAGAACTAGAAGCCAATAGAAGTCCAGGCCTCTTCAAAGTCCTATATAATAAATTTAGTTTAAATGAATAAGACAACTCTACTGACTGCAGGACAATACCCCACACTGTAGTACGAGGTCTCAAGCTCCAGGAAGCTTTCTCACACATTTTTATTCTCTCTTTCCCAGTTCCCAGGACAGTACAGAGCAAGATGTTGGGTACTGGTGAGAACTAAGGGGGTAGGGGGAGTGCAGGCCTATACAGTACTTATACTGCCAATGGCCAGTGGTTGTAATGAGAGACAAAAGACAGCTGAGGTGATAAAAGCTTAACCAAAATTTCTGCACATAGAATAGGTAACCCACTTACTTTTAAAGGTTAGCAACAACAACAACAAAAAAGACACTAAGGAGATAAAACTATAAAGATGGATATAAGTCGTCAATAATAAGTGGACTGGCATGACCCTGGCAACATGAAACTCCCTACAGTAGCTCCTTCTCTGTCATCTTGGATATCACTTATTTTAATAACACTTTTACTGATGAGAGTAAAACTAATGTAGCATGAAGAGAAGGATGGAATAGAAGGCATCTTATTTGTCAATACATCGTCACTGTCACCCAGCTTTGGTAATAAGGTGAGATATGAACAGCAGTCTGATTTTCAAAAACACCATGCTCCAGCATGTCTCTTTATTTTCATCTGGAAGTGTGGGAGATCAGAAGTGCTGGAAAAAAGTTGTCATTTATTGCTTTTTCTCTCCCATAACTTGTACATTTGTTATCAATAACCTTGTTCATTTGAGACGAGCTTTAGAATCTATTAAAACAAAATATTTGTGTAATAACATATCCAACACTCATGATTCTACCATTATATTGATACTGTTGGGTGCTTTCCTTATAGTACAGTTCATGCTAATAACTTTGCTGTTATTTTTTCAGAAAGCATAAATTTTCCAATTGGAAAGAGTTTGAAAATAGAGCCTTTGAAAAGAGAGAGGACAATATTTTGCTCATGTTTTGAGAGTAAAGTGATTTGACTCAAGATTTTTGAAAATCTGAGGTCGGGAACAATTTGCAGATTGTTTTACTAAACCATAAGTAATAATCATAATCAAAATCTTAGAGAAAAGTTATTCTGTTGCTGCTACTGAAGAGAGATTTACCTCCATTTCCTGGGGATTATCAATATAATAGTCTTTAATAACCTGCAATTGTCAGACAAGCATGTTTTATTCCTTCCCTTTGACAATAGCCCAAAAGTGCCAAAAGCATTTGCATTTATCTTCAGTCAGTGAAGTAGATGGCAAGACCAGAAGGAGCTTTATCTAACAATAGCTCTGGTGCCTTACAATTGTCTTAAATATTTCAACAAAGAGATACCTCAGTGCATTTCCCTGGCTACCAATGAGTTGCCAAAGGTCAATAACTTTAGCTTTAAAACCCAACTGATCTCTAAAGCTTTTCTTGCAGTTGAGAGATTAAGCCAGACTCATAAACATATTTATGAAATAAGAGCAAGGGGCTTCAGCCTGGCAGTTTGGGATGTAACACCATTTTGTATCTATATTATTTTTGGGATTAGAAACCATTAATTTCTAAAATTGTGCTGTGGAGCATAAGTGGCAACAGCTGCAGCTATCTGTTTGCTGTCTTTCCACATGGGCTATTTTCTGTGCAAGATATGCATGAAGAACACAAATAAATGGGGTGCTACCTCTTTAGACAGGGCATAGCAAATTTAAAATAAAAAACTAAAAAGTCTGAACCATGTTTGCTTTAAAATGATGAACTTAGGTGTTAATAAAAATGGCATCTTAAGGTACTTACACACTTCCTGTTTCTATAATCAATTCTTCATGCAAAAACTAATACAATGCCTCTTCTTATTATGTCACTACTGAACACAAAACATTTCATGCATAAAATATTAATCCCAGACACAGGTCTTCGAGAGAATGATTGTACTGGCTAAAGGAAGAGAAAGAGGTTTCTGAATATAGCTCCAGTAATGCTTTCCAGTCCCAAAACAAAACTGCAACTATATTCAAGCTCATGGCTTTTCAGTGGCACCAAAAAAGCAAATCTTTGCTTTGTTTAATGATGTGGACAAAATGACTGAGGATCAGAATAAGAAACACCACATGTCCCATTCAAATTTTATCTATAAAGAAAAACAAAATAAAGCTCGGTTATTTGGGTTTTCTTTGTTCTTTTCACAAAACTTATCTTTTTTAAGAATCTAGTCCACAGTGAATCTGGGAAAAGTAAAAGTTTTGATTATTGTCCACTAGAGGGGGGGAAAAAAGGAGGGGGACGGGGGGAAGAGGGGAGAAGAGGGAGGAAGAAAAAAATTAACCTGAAAGAATTTAGCCTTTAAGTCTTAATCAGTTTTTTTATTGCTGAAAATTGTCTCTTCTTATTTCACAAGTTCAGAATACCTCGCTGTCTGTTAACGATTCACTCAAATACATAACAAAATCTAACAAGAGGTAATTTAATTAGGAGAATTGGACATCTCTGGTCTTCCATTCCTTCTTAATAGTTTTAAGGACTATGTGAACTGTGCCCCAGGCCAAGGCCCTGCTGCCCCTTGTGTACAGATCCAGACCTTGGCTGGAACATGCTACTTTTCACCCATGGTCCACATTTCCTTGGCAATTGAAGCTGCAATGAAGGGGCAGAAAAGATACAATTATTTCTTGCCATAATACTGAGTCAGAACATGGTTGAGGTTTTACACTAAGACAACTCCAGCTCCTTCAATTTAGTCCTAACCTGTTTAAGAAAGAGACTCATGAAAGTCCTCTGCCTCCAAAGTTAATTAGTCAGGGTTTCATCCAGATCATTCCCGAATGTATTCCCCAGCAGAACCTCATTTTCCTTTCTATCAAGAGTATTTTACAGTCTAAGAGACCTCAAAACTTGTGTAAACAAAGCTTTTCAAAGAAATCTATCTGATGGTTCACCTGAGTAAAGAGTTATAGCATTAAGCATAATAGAGTTCAACGGAGAATATGCTTTTAAATAAATTCAACTCTGCTAGCCTTAAAGCATTCCTGATAATCCCTCTGTGGTGGGTTGACCTTGGATGGATGTCAGGTGCCCACCAAAGCTGCTCTCTCACTGCCCTCCTGTGCTGGAGAGAGGTTTTCTGGGTCAAGATAAGGACACAGAACCTGCTCCAGTATGAGCTTCCTCCAGGGTCACAGCCTCCTTTAGGCCTATACCTGCTGCAGTGCGGGGTCCTCTGTGGGCTGCAGGTGGATCTCTGCACCACTGTGGAC